>NW_024069093.1:0-57102 GCF_009389715.1 Phoenix dactylifera
GGTATGGATTCTGCAGATGACTCAACAATTAGTCTGGACAAGTGGTCAGCCACTGCATTTTCAGATCCCTTTTTATCTCGAATTTCGAGATCAAATTTCTGGAGCAATAAGATCTAACGAATGAGCCTTGCCTTGGCATCCTTCTTTGTGAGAAAGTACTTAAGGGCGGCATGATCAAAATAAACAAGAACTTTAGATCCTATCAGGTAGAGACGAAATTTATCTAGAGCAAAAACAACTGCCAACAATTCTTTTTCAATGGTGGAATAGTTGAGTTGGGCGTCATTCAGGGTTTTGCTTGCATAATGGATAACATGGGGAAGCTTCCCCACTCGCTGACCTAAGATAGCACCTATGGCATAATCAGATGCATCGCACATGATTTCAAAAGGATGATTCCAATTAGGAGACCTTATGATGGGTGCTGAAGTCAATTCAAACTTCAACCTTTCGAAAGCAGGTACACAAGTTGGCAAAAAATTGGAAATAGCATCTTTGGCCAACAAATCACATAAGGGTTTTGATATTTTGCTGAAATCCTTGATAAAGCAGCGTTAAAAACCCACATGCCCTAAAAATGATCGAATTTTCCTAACAGTCTTGGGAGGTGACAATTTAGCAATTAATTCTACTTTGGCCTTATCCACCTCAATTCCCCTTTGTGACACAATGTGTCCTAAAACAATGCCTGTTTCTACCATAAAATGACACTTCTCCCTATTAAGAACTAAGTTTTTCTCTTTACAGTATTCTACAACAAGTGTTAAGTGGTGCAGATATTCATCGAAATTTGATCCAAATCTTGAAAAGTCATCCATGAAAACTTCTAAGAATTTCTCCACCATGTCGGAGAAAATACTCATCATACACCGCTGGAATATGGCCGGTGCATTGCATAGCCCAAAAGGCATGCAACGATAGGCAAACGTGCCATAAGGACAGGTGAACGTGGTTTTCTCTTGATCCTCACGTGCAATAGGGACTTGGTTATATCCAGAATAACCATCGAGAAAATAGTAATGAGAGTGGCCAGCTAGACATTCTAGCATTTGATCGATGAAGGGTAGAGAAAAGTGGTCTTTCCTAGTCATGGCATTAAGCTTCCTATAGTCGATGCATACTCGCCATCCCGTTTGGATTCGAGTAGGGACTAACTCATTGTGATCATTTCTTACTACAGTGATGCCAAACTTCTTGGGTACGACTTGAACTGGGCTTACCTACTGACTATCAGAAATAGGATATATAATCCCTGCATCTGAAAGCTTGATGACCTCAGCTCGAACTACATCCTTCATTACTGGATTAAGTCGCCTTTGTGGTTCTCTAGATATTTTTGCATCCTCTTCTAGATGGATCTTATGTTGGACCATAGAAGAACTAATCCCCTTGATATCAGTTATAGACCAACCGATGGCTTCCTGATTCTTTTGAAGGATACTTAACAACTTCTCTTCCTATTCTTTTGTTAGATTCGATGCAATTATAATAGGTAAGGTCTTGTTATCTCCAAGAAATGCATACTTCAAGTTTTCAGGAAGGTCTTTAAGTTCTAGCTGGGGAGGTTTGACATTGGATGGCACTAGCTGAGATTCCGAAATAGGCAATGATTCAAACTTGATGGCCCATCTGTTAGTATCCATCACAGGAATGGAATCTAATAGTGCATTCACCTTCTGACTTGATTCACAATCATGACCGAAATTAGCCAAACATCTTTCTCATGGATCAAAATAACTCGACTCTTCAAAAGAACTGCTAATTATGTTCTCGATCATGTGAATTTCTTCCAAATCGTCCATCTCAGTTGATTGATTACTACTGTGAAAGACATTGAACGGGACAGTCATGCTCCCAAAGGCTAGAGTCATTATTTCATTTTAGCAACTAATTCCAGCATTTGAAGTGGCCAAAAATGGTCTACCTAGGATCATCGGTGCTGAGATACGCCCCGTTTGATGCGACGTTCGCAGCGGAATTCGAACGGAACGTCGTTCATTGTATGAACGTGCCTCGGATTGTAGAATTCAAAAAATTTTGGATTCAAATCCAGAAGATCTTTGAACTCATTAGGAAGGGGAGATTAGGATATGAGGAAGGTTGATTAAGATTCATAAAACTAAAACTAAAATCAGAAGAAATTAATTTGAAGATCTCATCTTCAAATTCTGCAGGTGAAGAACACCGCAGCCTGATGATCTATCTAGGTTCCTGTTTGAGCCACACAATTGTCCGGCCTCTACAGGTATCCACACGAGGATCTAATCATCTGAGATAGGGTCTTACCGGAGTGCTAGCTCCTTGCAAAGACCTCTCATGACTATCATATAGATTAGAAGATAAAAATCTGTAACATACCTTCTTAAACAAGAACCCTTTCTTCTTCAACCTTGCTCGCGATGGAGGAAGAGGAAGGAGGAACCTTGCACGTGGATCTTCCTTGCCTTGCTACCATTGAAGAAGAGGAGGATGAAGACCCCTTGCTGCCGTGAAGAAGGAGGAAGAAAGAAGAGGAGGCGTGGAGAGGAAGAGGAGAGAATTAATTCATAACTTCTCCCTTGCTACCCATTTATAGATTGGGTTTAGGGCTCCTCCTAATCTTATTAGGAGTATGGGACTATAACCCACCCTTTGATTAATGCCAAGTGTCCAATCCTTGTGCTCATAGATGCATGACATGTGTCTATTTAATCAATTGATTAATTTTCTAATCATATTAGGATTCCTAATCTCATTAGGAGAATTAATTGATTTGGGAGCATGCATCCTACGACACCATGTGGACTTTAAAGTCCGCATAGTGTGAACATGACTTAAGTCATATTCATCCTACAACGACATGTGGTCTTTAAAATCCGCACAAATCTTGGTTTAATCAAATTGACCCAATCACGAATCCAAATCAATTTGGTCGAACCCAATTTGATTTGGCTCATTAAATCAGCCCAATTGCTATCCAATTGCAATCAATTCCACTTAATTCTTCTTTCATTAACTCACTAACACTTAGTGGGTTAATTCAATCACTAATCATATTGATGATTGATTTCTATTATGATTCCAAATCACAATTATGATAGTCTGACTAATTAAATTCTCTATGTGTGTGACCCCGTAGGTTCTATTCTGACTGGTAGTGAGAAATATTGAGATCTCCATCTCAATATCACTGAAACTCCTTTCAGTGGACTGAAACGATTTCAGTTCTACTCTTAGGGTTCACTGATCACCAAGTGAATGCCTTCGAATCTCACAATCCACTAGTGACACCTAGCAGTATGTGGTGGCAACCCAGCAGAATTGAATATCTGAACCTCTTGGTACAGTTAGCGTATGATACAGTCCCTCTATCATGGATCCCGACGTGACGGAGGTTATGGATATCTCGTTAAACCCCATCGTCTGTCATATGTCAAATTTATACGACTTCTAGTTCGAGATATGGAAAACTCTTTTTCCAAAATACCTGGCCAGAAATTTATCGAACTCAGTCTCATAAATCACATAGGATCACTCCTAATCTATCAAGGTCGATAGATCCCATCTAGATGCAATCCTATTCCAAAATGAACCTACTGCAGCCAATTCGCACTACAAGAATCCGAATGACTAGGGTCCAAGTTCAGATGCTCGTCAAACTACAGCAACCTCACAGTGAATAGCTGAGGCATCGCAGGTCAAAGGACCAGTCATACAACTGCAGCATAAGTAGTCACTAACGAGTGGATAGACATCCATATGACTACTATCTTTGGTCACGCTCAGTACCTTGTTCTCTAACAAGTACTTGCATAATCACTCCAGTGTCTCTACACCGTGGACTCGAGACTCGACCATCTGACTAAGTGATCTGTGCACTAATCTCAGCGGATCGATCACCGTCCCTCGTGATGGATCCATCGGTCAGGAGCATTTAGAAATTAATTCCTAATGACACATGCCTCAAATTCTCAACTCCTTGAAATTATATGTCATCATCTATTAATTTTTTGGACGATTTATGGACACATACAAATATGAATGAAAAATAAATTGTCCAATCTTATTTATTAATAAGTGTCAAATTACAAATTTATGCCCCAGATTACAAATATGCGCCAGCCACGTTGGCATTTAGGGCATACTTCTAACAATCTTCCACTTGCACTAAAGCCAATCAGACATATATTTAAGTCCCATTTTTTTCAAGATGAACTTCTAATTTCTTCTGACTCAGCTGCTTAGTGAATGGGTCAGCCACGTTATCAGTGGAGTCTACTCTCTACACCTCTACATATTTCTTTTCGAGGTAGTTGCGAATTAGATGAAATCGCCGCTCTATGTGCTTGGACTTCTGGTGAGACCTCGGCTCCTTAGCCAATGCTATGGCACCGTTGTTGTCGCAGAAAAGGATTATGGCATCTGATGACATGACTCCTAGCTATTCGACAAACTCCTTGTACTAGAATACTTCCTTCGCAGCATCCGATGCAACAATGTACTCTGCTTCCATGGTAGAATCTGCAATAATCGGTTGCTTGGAACTCTTCCAATTTACCGATCCTCCATTGCATAAGAATACATATCCTGATGTAGACTTTCTATCATCAGGGTTAGCCATGAAGTCTGAATCAGTATATGCTTCTACCTTTAACTCTGTGCCTCCCCCAAAGACCAAAAACAGATCCTTAGTCCTTCTCAAGTACTTAAGAATATTTTTCACAGCTATCCAGTGCTCCTCGCCTGGATTTGACTGATATCTGCTCGTGACACTCACGGCATGTGCTATATCAGGTCGAGTACATAGCATGGCATACATAAGGCTCCCTATTGCCGATGCATAAGGGATCCTACTCATGCGCTGAATCTCTTCAGATGTTTTGGAGCACATCTTTTTGGAGAGATTTATCCCATGCTTTAGGGGTAACAATCCCCTCTTAGAGTTTTCCATGCTGAACCTCTTTAGCACTTCCTCTATGTACATTTTCTGTGATAGGCCAAGCATCCTCTTAGATCTATCTCTATAGACCTTAATCCCCAAAATATAAGATGCTTCACCTAGATCTTTCATGGAGAACTTCTTAGACAGCCATAACTTGACTGATGTGAGCATGGAAATATCATCTTAATTAGGAGTATATCATCCACGTACAATACGAGGAATACTGTAGCCCTCCCACTGACCTTTTTGTACACACATGGTTCCTCTTCGTTCTTGATGAAATTAAACGATTTAATCACATCATCGAAACGAGTGTTCCAACTTCGAGATGCTTGCTTTAGTCCATAAATAGATCTTTGCAGCTTGCAGACCTTGTGATCACCATCACTGGAAGTGAAACCCTGAGGTTGTTCCATATAGATATCTTCCTCAAGATATCTATTAAGAAAAGTAGTTTTCACATCCATCTGCCATATCTCATAATCATGATAAGCTGCAATGGCAAGCAACATTCGAATGGACTTTAGCATGGCTACCAGTGAAAAGGTATCTTGATAGTCAATACTTTCGCGCTGACTATAACCTTTTGCCACGAACCTTGCCTTATAGGTCTCTACCTTGCTATCCGAACCCATTTTTCTTTTGTAGATCCATTTACACCCAATAGGTACTATACCTTCAGGCGGATCTACTAAGATCCATACTTGGTTGGAATGCATGGAGTCTATTTCTGACTTCATCGCATCAATCCATTTTTCGGAGTCGATGTCTAACATCGCTTCGTTGTAGGTCTTGGGATTATTACTATGATCTCTTTCTCCCATGAGGAACTCTTCCTCTATTTCCTCTGTAAGCATACCTAAGTATCTTTCAGGAGGATGGGAGATCCTACTAGATCTACGAAGTGGATGAGGTTCTTCATGTATTGGCTCAATGTGAATAGGTTCACTAAGCTCAATTGCTCGTTGCTCTTCAGAGATTTTCTCTTCGAGCTCAATTTTTCTCCCACTGCCTCTATCAAGGATAAACTATTTTTCCAAGAAGATGGCATGTCGGCTCACAAACACTTTGTGATCTTCTGGGATGTAAAAATTGTATCCTAACGACTCTTTAGGATATCCAATGAAACGAGCACCAATTGTTCTAGACTCTAACTTGTCCGCTTGTTGTTGCTTGACTTGGGCCGGACATCCCCAAATCTTGAGATAACCAAGACTTGGTTTCTTACCATGTCATATCTCATACGGTGTGGTAGGAACGGACTTAGAGAAAACTCTATTCAATATATAGATAGCTGTAAGTAGGGCATCTCCCCACAAGAATAAGGGTAAGTCAGTGAAGCTCATCATGGACCTGACCATATCCAATAGGGTCCGATTTCTCCTTTCTGACACTCCGTTGAGTTGAGGTGTTCCAGGAGGTGTCCATTGTGAAACTATACCATTTTGTTTGAGATAATCACGAAACTCTCCACTAAGGTATTCTCTTCCTCGATCTGATCGAAGAACCTTAATGAGTTTTCCTGTCTGTTTTTTTACTTCAAATCTGAATTTTTTGAACCCTTCAAATGCTTCAGATTTATGTCTCATAAGATAGACATAACCATACCGTGAGAAATCATCGGTAAAAATAATAAAGTAGAAAAATTGACCCCTAGCCTGCACATCGAATGGGCCACACACATCAGTGTGTACTAGGACAAGTATTTCAGTGGACCTCTCCCCGTGTCCTACAAAGGATAATTTGGCCATTTTTTCTTGAAGGTAGGATTCACAAATCGGATATGACTTATAAGTCAATGAACTCAAAAGCCCATGTTTCTCCAATTTGTTAATTCTGTCTTCTCCTATATAACCAAGTCTGAGGTGCCATAAATACTTTTAATTTATCTTATCTCTAGATCTTTTTGATCCTATGGTACTCACTGTATAATCAGATACATTCACAGATACATCCATATGTAAGTGATAGAGACCGTCAATCATAAAACCACGTCCAAACAGTTTATTTCTGTAATAACCCCAAATTTTTTTTTATATATAAAAAGGGATAGAATAGTCCTTTAAAATTGATATAAGGGGTAAAATTGGAAGGAATCAAAAGATAATGGCATAGTTGTAGATGCATTGAAGTGGTAAGGGTAAAATTGGAAGGAATCAAAAGTTAATGGCATAACGGTAGATATGTTGAAGTGTTAGGGGCAAAATGGGAATTTAATAATATTAAACAAAGGGTGAATAGTGTTTTGATGTGATTTAATTGGAGGGTTTGAGCTGGTGAAACCGAGAGAAAGAGGGAGGGGGTTCTCAGGCGTGAAACAGAGGAAAGAAAGAAAGAAAAAGAGAAGAAGAAGAAGAAGAAAGAAGAAGAGGAAGGGGATTCAAGGAGGAAAGGGATCCCGGTTGCACTTCCAGCTGAAGGAAAAAACGTAGATCTCCTTCCCCTCTATGCAAGGATCTCGATTTCCAAAAAGAAAAAGGTAAATATCCGTCCCTATCTAGTCTTTTGGTGACATTAGGCTATACAAAGGGTGGATATAGTCTAGAGGGGTCGGATAAGGATTGTAGAGGCGGTTAAAAGAGGAAGAATCGGATTTTAACAAATTTTTCCGATACTACGGAAAAACTGTGTCGAAGTCCCAACTTCGGCGAATTATTTAGGGGGTCAAACGGCCTCCGATGATGATGCATGTTATTTCTTTGGAATCCTCTATGAGTGTAGAATGTTAGGTAAAAATTTCATCAAATTTGGAGTCTGAAAAGTGGATCAAACCCGGGATGAAGTAACCGGCTGTCGGTCCGGGTTACTGTTCATCCGGGTGGAAAATAGGGGATTTCATGCTATAATAGGGTATTAAGCCTAGATCAAGCTAAAAGGGACCTTGTACTCATGCAAGGGAGTTCCTAATACACATAAATGGTGAGTTAATTAATTAAAAAGAAAAAGAAGAAAGAAAAGAAAAGATTCAGGGAACAGGGGAGTTGAATCAATTAAAGTTCCCTATGTTATAATTGGCACGTAGATTATAGCCCTTGATACAAGACTAAATGTATTGTAAATGCATGTCACAGTTGGGCAAGAAGCTAGAAAACAAGAGGAAGAAGTTCCCCACTGCCTGCTGTAGATTTTTGGAGGCGTATCAGGGCTGTGCCGGATTGACAGGTGAGTGGGAGTCATGTACTTTGCACCATGAGCATCCTTAATTCATTTTCATGAATGTCGCCAAGTGTGAATTGATTCCACTTGAGCATATTGATTGATATTGTAGTAGATTCCTCTATAATCTTGATTCTCTATGCTTGATTATTCTGTACATGCATTTGAGGGAACATTGAGAGGAATTACGAGAGGTTGATGAGTAATCAAATTGATTCCGAATTGTGAAATGATTTCTTTTGTAAATTGATTTCATTTCCTCTATTTCAAAGATTTGTAGAGCCTTTTTAGTGGTATATTGAGTTGTATTGCACTTCCTTGACCCTCACTTCTAACCCTGATGTTAGTTTATGATTGGGTCATGATCAAGTGAGTGGTAGTCTTGATTATACTCCTTTTTAGTAGAGTATTGAGAGGGTGCATTATGGCATTTATGCATGGCTTGGCAGTATCTGCAGGACACCTATAGTCGATGGGGGTTGAACATCGGCCTTTGTGCACATAGTAGCCTTCTGGGTGGGCGGAGCCCAGTCCCTTCCTAGGGGGGACACGGCCCTAGGCGTAGGATCGGCCGGTCCTACGACTTATATTCTGCTTGCCGCCGGGCATAGTAAGACCCCGCGAGGTGCAGTATGGCTTTCCGCGGATGTAGAATTCCCGCGAGGTGCCGTTTAGTATGTAGATGTGAGATGGATTTCTGTTCTGGATACTGGCCAGCATTTATATGATCAGTGTGGTGTCTTATCCTGCATATGCATGTGACAGTAGGGAGTTGTTGCTGGTTCGCCTGGGGCGTAAAACCCACCTCCCGATAGCTGTCTAGCATTTATGTTATCAGTATGGTGTCTTATCCTGCATATGCATGTGACAGTAGGGAGTTGTTGCTGGTTCGCCTGGGGCGTAAAACCCACCTTCCGACAGCTGTCTAGTGATGATTTACATATTGGTGTGGTGTCATATTCGATGTATGCATATGGCAGTAGGGAGTTGTTGCTGGTTCGCCTGGGGCGTAAAACCCACCTCCCGATAGCTGTCTTGTTGATGATTCAGCCTATTGACATCTGATTTATATGATTCAGTACTATGACCTGTTGAACATATTCATGAGTAGCATATATGTTGACTTGATTATTCCATATATGCTTCAGATGAGTTGATATTGATTGTGGTAATATTGATGATTTATTCCATATTCTCTATGTTGAGTTCATGTTCATGTTGTTATTGATCTTGAGATTTCATCTCGAGCCATGATTATATTCTGTCTCATGTGCATAGTACTCTCTACTCCACTCACTGAGTATTTATATACTCACTCCCCAGTTTGGTGTTTTTGATTGCAGGGCAGGTATTGTATAGAGAAGAGCAGGATTAGTGGTTGCCTGCTAGCTGTGCCGCTCCATAGTATAGTATAGTATAGTATAGTATAGTATAGTATAATGTAGATAGAGGTTTATACCCTTTTGGTGTATTATAAACCTTCTGTTGTATTTAGTGTATAGTTACAGTCATAGATCCTGTTGTGGATATGGGTTTGACCATGGATGGAATGGGAACCAGATTTTTATATAATTGAGTTATATGCCTGTGATGATGTATTGATATATATTGTCCAGGTTCGTTATGTGACAGGTTATGTGATTGCTGCTCTGACAGGTAGTGTGTTGTATGTATTGAGATAATCCTGACAGGTCACTATAGGAAAAGTGATCATTTTGTGCATGCATCATGCCAAATTTTTTTCAAGATTTATTGATGATTGGTAGGTAGCAGGGTTCTACGCGGTGGCTGGTGGCCTTATGCCTACCCGCACCCTAGGACCGTCGCGGCGGCCCGCCGGGAACGGGGCGGGGGTCGTGACAAAGCTTGGTATCAGAGCAAAGGTTAAGAAGAGTCCTGTCAGAGCAATAGGATGAGTCAGGATTAAGTATAGGATTATACTATGGAGCATAGGATTTTTCTGTATGTTATTTTATGAGTCATTTACAACTCAGTAAAATATATCATGACTCAGTGTGTAACGACCATCCTCTCTTTTTGACTTTTTTAGAGAGATATAAAGAATACCTCCAAGGAGAGGACCCGCTCGTCCTGGAAGGAGGATGGAGCCAGATATAGCATTGGATGCGGGTTCTGCACATGTCGAGCCCCAAAGAGAAAAACCTCCTCCTGCTGATAGACGGAGGGTTGATGATCAAGGAGATGTAGGAAGTAGAGATGCACTGATGGAACAGTTACTGACGGAGAATCAGGCTCTGAGGGAGCAGATTGCTCGGGGGAAATCTCCTGCCCCGTCAGTAGTATCCATTCCACCTCCTGTACCTGTGCCAAGAAGTTTGGCCAGGCGAGCTCTAGATGATGAGGGAATTACTGTACAGAAATTTCTGAGGCTCAGAACCCCAGAGTTTAAGGGGGAAGAAGGTGAAGATCCTCAGAGATTCCTGGAGGAGACTGAAAAGATGATACGGAGACTGCCCTGTTCTGATGCAAGGGCAATAGAACTTGTAGGGCTCACAATGAAAGAAGATGCCTGGGGCTGGTACCAGAGACAAGTGGAGGACAAATTGTACAGTAGGAATCCTCCAACCTGGGAAGAGTTCAGGCAAGCAGTGATGGATGAGTTTTTGTCTCCGGTTGAGAGGCAGAATCGGGCTCTTCAGTTTGAGAGGCTGAAGCAGATGCCCGGAATGAGCGTATCTGAGTACGCTCGTGAGTTCACTAGATTGGGGAAGTATGCTCCTTACATCATCCCCACTGAAGCTGCCAGGATAGAAAGATTCAGGCGGGGTCTGATTTCCCCGCTTTATAATGCAGTACTGGCAGTAGAGGTCCCCACCTTGTCTAGGCTGATAGATAAAGCAAAACAGTGGGAGACCAGAAACAAAGAGGAAAGAGCTGAAAGAGAACAGAGAAAAATGATTGTGGGGAAGGAACAAAGCAGTAGAGGTAGATCTGAGGGAGTAGATCTCTCGGAGGGCCCGACGGAGCAGTCTGTACGCTCAACTCCACCTGCCCCACGTAAGAGGAAATGGAGGGAAAGAGGTCAATCACAAGAAACTTTTCTACCATCAGTACCTCGTCCTCCAGTCACTATAGCCAGAACTGAATCTGGGTTCCAATCATGGCCAGTGTGTGGCATATGTGGGAAGCAGCACCCTGGCAGATGCAGAATGGGCCAGGGAGTGTGCTACAGATGTGGACAGCCGGGTCATTTTGCCAGAGAATGCCTGCAGGGTGCCACCCAGCAGTTTGTGCCTTTGGCATCCTACCCTTCTGTGCAGATGGACAGGCCTAGTAGTAGGGGGCCTGTAGGCAGAGGCAGAGGTCAGACACCAGCATCACAGCAGAGTGTTGGACCATCTCAGCCATCAGCTCCAGTAGGTAGAGGGCAAGGAAGGGTGTTCACGGTAAATCCACAGGAGGCACAGACATCGAATGCAGCTATGACAGGTAATTTACTCTTTTAAATTCGAGGACGAATTTTATATAAGGGGGGGAGGATGTAATAACCCCAAATTTTTTTTTTATATATAAAAAGGGATAGAATAGTCCTTTAAAATTGATATAAGGGGTAAAATTGAAAGGAATCAAAAGATAATGGCATAGTTGTAGATGCATTGAAGTGGTAAGGGTAAAATTGGAAGGAATCAAAAGTTAATGGCATAACGGTAGATATATTGAAGTGTTAGGGGCAAAATGGGAATTTAATAATATTAAACAAAGGGTGAATAGTGTTTTGATGTGATTTAATTGGAGGGTTTGAGCTGGTGAAACCGAGAGAAAGAGGGAGGGGGTTCTCAGGCGTGAAACAGAGGAAAGAAAGAAAGAAAAAGAGAAGAAGAAGAAGAAGAAAGAAGAAGAGGAAGGGGATTCAAGGAGGAAAGGGATCCCGGTTGCACTTCCAGCTGAAGGAAAAAACGTAGATCTCCTTCCCCTCTATGCAAGGATCTCGATTTCCAAAAAGAAAAAGGTAAATATCCGTCCCTATCTAGTCTTTTGGTGACATTAGGCTATACAAAGGGTGGATATAGTCTAGAGGGGTCGGATAAGGATTGTAGAGGCGGTTAAAAGAGGAAGAATCGGATTTTAACAAATTTTTCCGATACTACGGAAAAACTATGTCGAAGTCCCAACTTCGGCGAATTATTTAGGGGGTCAAACGGCCTCCGATGATGATGCATGTTATCTCTTTGGAATCCTCTATGAGTGTAGAATGTTAGGTAAAAATTTCATCAAATTTGGAGTCTGAAAAGTGGATCAAACCCGGGATGAAGTAACCGGCTGTCGGTCCGGGTTACTGTTCATCCGGGTGGAAAATAGGGGATTTCATGCTATAATAGGGTATTAAGCCTAGATCAAGCTAAAAGGGACCTTGTACTCATGCAAGGGAGTCCCTAATACACATAAATGGTGAGTTAATTAATTAAAAAGAAAAAGAAGAAAGAAAAGAAAAGATTCAGGGAACAGGGAAGTTGAATCAATTAAAGTTCCCTATGTTATAATTGGCACGTAGATTATAGCCCTTGATACAAGACTAAATGTATTGTAAATGCATGTCACAGTTGGGCAAGAAGCTAGAAAACAAGAGGAAGAAGTTCCCCACTGCCTGCTGTAGATTTTTGGAGGCGTATCAGGGCTGTGCCGGATTGACAGGTGAGTGGGAGTCATGTACTTTGCACCATGAGCATCCTTAATTCATTTTCATGAATGTCGCCAAGTGTGAATTGATTCCACTTGAGCATATTGATTGATATTGTAGTAGATTCCTCTATAATCTTGATTCTCTATGCTTGATTATTCTGTACATGCATTTGAGGGAACATTGAGAGGAATTACGAGAGGTTGATGAGTAATCAAATTGATTCCGAATTGTGAAATGATTTCTTTTGTAAATTGATTTCATTTCCTCTATTTCAAAGATTTGTAGAGCCTTTTTAGTGGTATATTGAGTTGTATTGCACTTCCTTGACCCTCACTTCTAACCCTGATGTTAGTTTATGATTGGGTCATGATCAAGTGAGTGGTAGTCTTGATTATACTCCTTTTTAGTAGAGTATTGAGAGGGTGCATTATGGCATTTATGCATGGCTTGGCAGTATCTGCAGGACACCTATAGTCGATGGGGGTTGAACATCGGCCTTTGTGCACATAGTAGCCTTCTGGGTGGGCGGAGCCCAGTCCCTTCCTAGGGGGGGACACGGCCCTAGGCGTAGGATCGGCCGGTCCTACGACTTATATTCTGCTTGCCGCCGGGCATAGTAAGACCCCGCGAGGTGCAGTATGGCTTTCCGCGGATGTAGAATTCCCGCGAGGTGCCGTTTAGTATGTAGATGTGAGATGGATTTCTGTTCTGGATACTGGCCAGCATTTATATGATCAGTGTGGTGTCTTATCCTGCATATGCATGTGACAGTAGGGAGTTGTTGCTGGTTCGCCTGGGGCGTAAAACCCACCTCCCGATAGCTGTCTAGCATTTATGTTATCAGTATGGTGTCTTATCCTGCATATGCATGTGACAGTAGGGAGTTGTTGCTGGTTCGCCTGGGGCGTAAAACCCACCTTCCGACAGCTGTCTAGTGATGATTTACATATTGGTGTGGTGTCATATTCGATGTATGCATATGGCAGTAGGGAGTTGTTGCTGGTTCGCCTGGGGCGTAAAACCCACCTCCCGATAGCTGTCTTGTTGATGATTCAGCCTATTGACATCTGATTTATATGATTCAGTACTATGACCTGTTGAACATATTCATGAGTAGCATATATGTTGACTTGATTATTCCATATATGCTTCAGATGAGTTGATATTGATTGTGGTAATATTGATGATTTATTCCATATTCTCTATGTTGAGTTCATGTTCATGTTGTTATTGATCTTGAGATTTCATCTCGAGCCATGATTATATTCTGTCTCATGTGCATAGTACTCTCTACTCCACTCACTGAGTATTTATATACTCACTCCCCAGTTTGGTGTTTTTGATTGCAGGGCAGGTATTGTATAGAGAAGAGCAGGATTAGTGGTTGCCTGCTAGCTGTGCCGCTCCATAGTATAGTATAGTATAGTATAGTATAGTATAGTATAATGTAGATAGAGGTTTATACCCTTTTGGTGTATTATAAACCTTCTGTTGTATTTAGTGTATAGTTACAGTCATAGATCCTGTTGTGGATATGGGTTTGACCATGGATGGAATGGGAACCAGATTTTTATATAATTGAGTTATATGCCTGTGATGATGTATTGATATATATTGTCCAGGTTCGTTATGTGACAGGTTATGTGATTGCTGCTCTGACAGGTAGTGTGTTGTATGTATTGAGATAATCCTGACAGGTCACTATAGGAAAAGTGATCATTTTGTGCATGCATCATGCCAAATTTTTTTCAAGATTTATTGATGATTGGTAGGTAGCAGGGTTCTACGCGGTGGCTGGTGGCCTTATGCCTACCCGCACCCTAGGACCGTCGCGGCGGCCCGCCGGGAATGGGGCGGGGGTCGTGACAATTTCGCAAATAAATAGAAACGTAGTATTTATTGAAATTGAATTCATAATGTTTCTGTGCTAGACGAGATACAGAAATCAGATTTCTGCTAGCACTTAGGTACAAAATAACAATCTCTAAGTATCAAACTAAATCCTGACGGTAAATACAAAGGAAATGTGCCCACAGCAACAGCAGCAACCCTTGCTCCATTGCCAACTCTTAGGGTTACCGCATCTTCCGTAAGCCTTCTACTTTTCTTTAGACCCTGCATGGTAGTGCACAAGTGAACACTAGAACCAGAGTCTATAACCCAACTGAAAATAGAAGAAACCGCTAGATTAGTTTCAATAATGAGCATATTAGACATACCTTCAGAAGGCGTGTCATCCTTCTTGCTCTTTATGTTTTCCATGTAGATAGGACAGTTCCTCTTCCAATGGCCGTCTTCATTGCAATGGAAACATTTTCCTTTGGGTTTGGTCTTCTTCTTAGGAACTTCCTTCTTTGGCTTTTTCTCGGTCTTCTGCTTCTTCGCAGGCTTCTTCTTCTTCCCAGTAGACTTTCTCTTGAAAGTAGAAGCTAGCTCAGCAGTGAGAATTGTGCCCCTTGAACCTTTCAAGGCTCCCTCAGTTGTCACCAACATATTCAACAATTCAAGTTTAGTGCATTCAATTTTATTCATATGGTAGTTTACAATAAACTGCCCATATAAAGATGGCAACGATTGTAGGATCAAATCCGTTTGCAAATCCTTGTGCATGGTCATGCCAAGCTTCTCAAACTCCTCAAGATCCTTGATCATGGTCAAATCATGTTCATGGATGGACTGCCCATCATGCATCTTGGCTTTGAAGAGCCGCTTGGACACTTCAAACCTTGCTGCGCGACTCTGTTCACCATACAACTCTTGTAGGTGATCAAGTATGTCCTTAGCAGTCTTCATGCTCTCATGCTGGCATTGCAATTCGTTGGACATAGATGCCAAAATGTAGCACCTAACCTTATTGTCGTCATCCAACCATTTTGCATACGTCTCACACTGCTCATTGGTTGCACAGGTTGGTAACACCGGGAGTTCATGGCCAAGAACATAAACTATCTTTTCGCAACTCAAGACAATCTTCAAGTTGCGGAGCCAATCTTTATAGTTTGGTCCGGTCAACCTATTGTTATCTAGAATTCGAACTATCGGATTGGAAGCCATTGACATCTGCAGAGAGTAAAGATTCTAATTAGAAATTTATATTTGACATTAATTTGTTTTAGAGATTTTTAAAACAAAATTGGATCAAATCCTCCCACTATTTCTCGGATCTCTCACACTCCCCTGGTAAAGATATGGAAACCTGCGACTTAGGATTTCGAGTGGGATGCTGCGGTCCCACCAATCTACATGTCACCTCACCTAACAGTTATTGGAGACACATAGACGATGAGTGTACAACTCTTGTACAATGCTTCGTAAGCATATTGAGCTAACCTGGTTTCCAAGTCATAAGGACCTCACCTAACAGTTATTGGACCCGTTCCTTGGTTAAGTCAGACCCACCGTATATCCCGCGAAAATAAAGTTGTGATTGGGTCCTCACCTAACAGTTATTGGAGCCCAACCCCATCTTTACCCCACAACATCTCATGTTAATAGAGAGGTCCAATCCTTCGATGCAACTAGCCCACTGTATCTAGCCGAGACTAATCAACGCCGGAAAGATCTTAGCAACTCTACTATGGTGGAAGACCAATCGACTTAATATTGGGTAATCAGATCTTAGTGATTCTAACTTTGAGCTTTCCATAGGAGGTAATCGATCAATTGGCCAGGTAAGCAGGTGGGAGGCTTCCCTTACTCAGAGAGTAAGGTCCTAATTAAGTAACCACCTTTGAGCTTGCCTAGACACCAATTAGATCAATTAATCAAATATGGCTAGCTCAATGTATTGTTCACTTTCGATTGATTTAGAAAGATTTTAGATCTCTTAGGATTTACATCTAATGTAACCATCTACCCCATACCATATGTCATTCGATTTACATCTTATGTAAATGTCACATTGGTTCAGGTTTACATCCTATGTAATTATGAAATTCTTTCATATATTATGTGATTACATTTTATGTAAATGACATAATTGTTTCAGTTTACATCTTATGTAAATATCCTATTGTTTAAGGATTTTATTTACATCTCATGCAAATAAATTTTTGTTTAACTAATACATACATCTCATGCATACATTATTTTAAACATAACCTTAAACAAGTATGAACATTATGATTACCATATGCATCTCATGTATATTTTCAGATCTGAAATTTTAAACCTATTATGCTATTCTCTGGATTTCAGATCATGCATTACTTGATTTAAAATATTGTAATCGAATTGCAATTCTAAAATAATTTGCAAGATCATAGCAAATAAAAATCTGCATGCTGAAAATTTCAGCACGCAAAAAATCCAGCAAGCATAATCCTTTAAAAATCAGATTAAAAATATGGTAATCAATCCTTAGGTCCTAATCATGCTCCCTAGAACCATGGCTCTGATACCACTGTTAGGGGGAGTCTCCACTCCTACATGGGTTCGGTCCTATTAAAAATAGGGTGACACCCATATATACCTATCAGAGCACGCATCTCTATACGCCTCCGGACGGAGAGCCACGCTTCGTCACACGATCACGCATGAGAGTTCCTGAAGATCGGTCACAACTCTTGGACCTTTGCTCTGATACACTGCTGAGATATGCCCCGTTCGATGCGACGTTCGCAGCGGAATTCGAACGGAACGTCGTTCATCGTATGAACGTGCCTCGGATCGTAGAATTCAAAAATTTTTGGGTTCAAATCCAGAAGATCTTTGAACTCATTAGGGAGGGAAGATTAGGATATGAGGAAGGTTGATTAAGATTCATAAAACTGAAACTAAAATCAGAAGAAATTAATTTGAAGATCTCATCTTCAAAAATTCTGCAGGTGAAGAACACCGCAGCCTGATGATCTATCTAGGTTCCTGTTTGAGCCACACAATTGCCCGGCCTCTACAGGTATCCACATGAGGATCTAATCATCTGAGATAGGGTCTTACCGGAGTGCTAGCTCCTTGCAAAGACCTCTCATGACTATCATATAGATTAGAAGATAAAAATCTGCAACATACCTCCTTAAAGAAGAACCCTTTCTTCAACCTTGCTCGTGATGGAGGAAGAGGAAGGAGGAACCTTGCACGTGGATCTTCCTTGCCTTGCTACCATGGAAGAAGAGGAGGATGAAGACCCTTTGCTGCCGTGGAGAAGGAGGAAGAAAGAAGAGGAGGCATGGAGAGGAAGAGGAGAGAATTAATTCATAACTTCTCCCTTGCTACCCATTTATAGATTGGGTTTAGGGCTCCTCCTAATCTTATTAGGAGTATGGGACTATAACCCACCCTTTGATTAATGCCAAGTGTCCAATCCTTGTGCTCATAGATGCATGACATGTATCTATTTAATCAATTGATTAATTTTCTAATTATATTAGGATTCCTAATCTCATTAGAAGAATTAATTGATTTGGGAGCATGCATCCTACGACGCCATGTGGACTTTAAAGTCCGCATAGTGTGAACATGACTTAAGTCATATTCATCCTACAACGACATGTGGTCTTTAAAATCCGCACAAACCTTGGTTTAATCAAATTGACCCAATCACGAACCCAAATCAATTTGGGTCGAACCCAATTTGATTTGGCTCATTAAATCAGCCCAATTGCAATCCAATTACAATCAATTCTACTTAATTCTTCTTCCATTAACTCACTAACACTTAGTGGAACATTCAATCACCAATCATATTGATGATTGATTTCTATTATGATTCCAAATCACAATTATGATAGTCTGACTAATTAAATTCTCTATGTGTATGACTCCGTAGGTTCTATTCTGACTGGTAGTGAGAAATATTGAGATCTCCATCTCAATATCATTGAAACTTCTTTCAGTGGACTGAAACAATTTCAGTTCTACTCTTAGGGTTCACTGATCACCAAGTGAATGCCTTCGAGTCTCACAATCCACTAGTGACACCTAGCAGTATGTGGTGGCAACCTAGTAGAATGGAATATCTGAACCTCTTGGTGCAGTTAGCGTATGATACAGTCCCTCTATCATGGATCCCGACGTGACGGAGGTTATGGATATCTCGTCAAACCCCATCGTCTGTCATATGTCAAATTTATACGACTTCCAATTTGAGATATGGAAAACTCTTTTTCCAAAATACCTGGCCAGAAATTTATCGAACTCAGTCTCATAAATCACATAGGATCACTCCTAATCTATCAAGGTCGATAGATCCCATCTAGATGCAACCCTATTCCAAAATGAACCTACTGCAGCCAATTCGCACTACAAGGACCCGAATGACTAGGGCCCAAGTTCAGATGCTCGTCAAACTACAGCAACCTCACAGTGAATAGCTGAGGCATCGCAGGTCAAAGGACCAGTCATACAACTGCAGCATAAGTAGTCACTAACGAGTGGATAGACATCCATATGACTACTATCTTTGGTCACGCTCAGTACCTTGTTCTTTAACAAGTACTTGCATAATCACTCCAGTGTCTCTACACCGTGGACTCGAGACTCGTCCATCTGACTAAGTGATCTGTGCACTAATCTCAGCGGATCGATCACCATCCCTCGTGATGGATCCATCGATCAGGAGCATTTAGAAATTAATCCCTAATGATACATGCCTCAAATTCTTAACTCCTTGAAATTATATGTCATCATCTATTAATTTTTTGGACGATTCATGGACACATACAAATATCAATGAAAAATAAATTGCCCAATCTTATTTATTAATAAGTGTCAAATTACAAATTTATGCTCCAGATTACAAATATGCGTCAGCCACGTTGGCATTTAGTGTTAGATGTATGCCCTAGAAGCCAATTTGGCTGACACATTGTTGATTCTAGGGACATAATTTTGTACTTGACTATTTATTATTGAATAAATAAAAGGCATCTTATCATTCATATTGTTTATGTGTCTATGAATCGTCCAAGAAATTAATAAGATGATGATACATATTCTCAAGAGTTGAGAATTTGAGCCATGTATCATTGGTGATTAATTTCTAAATGCTCCTGATCAATGGATCATCACGAGGACGGTGATCGATCCGATCAGTGCACAGATCACTTTCCTTCTGGATGGACGAGACTTGAGTCCACAGTGTAGGGACACTGAAGTGATAGTGCAGGTGCTTGTTAGAGAACAAGGGTACTGAGCGTGACCAAGACAAGAAGTCACTTGGATGTCTATCCACTCGTCAGTGACTTGCTTGATGTTGCAGTAGTGTGACTGGTCCTTTGACCTGCGGTGCTTCGGCTACTCACAGTGAGGTTATTGTAGTTTGACTGCACACATACATGGTCTCTAGCCATATGGGTCCATGCAGTGTAGATTGGCTGCAGTAAGTTCACTGTAGGAGTAGGGTATGCACCTATAAGGAATCTATCGACCTTGATAGAAGAGGAGTGATCCTATGTGATTTGTTAGACTGAGTTCTAAGACCTTGTCCAGGGCAGTAATATAAAGTGGAAAAAGAGTTTTCCATTAGCGAACTCAAGTCGAATAAATCTTGACATATGACAGACGATGGGGTTTGACGAGTTGTCCATGACCTCCGTCCTGTAGGGATCCACGATAGTAGGACTGTATCACATGTTAACTGCACCTAGAGGTTCATCATTCTATTTTTGCTGGGTAGCCACTACATGCTGCTAGGTGTCACTGGTGGATGGTGGGACTCATAGGGATTATCTTGATGATCGATAAACCCTAATGAGTTGAGTTGGAATCGTTCCAACCCATTGAAAGGAGTTTTCAATGATATAGTGATAGAGATCACAATATATCTCACTACCAGTCAGAATAGAACCTATGGGGTCACACACACTAGAAGTATTGACCGATCCGATGGTTGAAATCGTGATTAGGAATCACAAAGAAATCAATTTGATTGATAGAAGTTGAAGAAGTGAACAAAGGGAATTAATTAATTAGACTTAAACACAAATCCTACTTCGGGTAGGATTCCTAGAGTCCTAATTGGATTAGGGCTGGGAATCCTAGTTGGAGTAGGACTGGAATTCCTACTTAGAATAGGATTCCTACAATCCTAATGAGATTAGGAATTTTGAATTAAAATTGGATTCCTACTTGGAGTAGGATTCCTAGAAATCCTAATTGGATTAGGACTTCGGATTCAAATAAGAGTCCTAATTGGATTAGGACTAAAATTAAATACATCCTAATTAGATTAGAATTCTTTAAGTCTAAATTAATTATTAATCTAATGAATCAACATGACTCCTAATAGGATTAGGATTGAAGAGTTCAATTGAGTCATGATTCATTCAAGTCCTAATTGGATTAGGACTAGCGTAGATTGAACCAAATTTGGCTAATCCTAATTGGATTGGGATTAAACCATGAGAGAGGCACCTAATCCTCTTTGGAAGAGGATTAGGTTAACCAAGTAAGAGGGACATCAACCCCTCTCACTTGGCTAGGGCGACATGAAGAAGCTAGGGCCGGCGCCCCCCCTTCTTAGGCAAGTTGTCATTGGAACTCCTAAAAGTTAGGAGCTCCAATCCCTTTATAAGGAGGACTAGGGGCCGGCGCCCTAAGCAATTGAATCCTCTTCTCCTTGCTGCCGCCACCCTCTCCCAACTCCCTGGTTCAGCCGCCAACAAGAAGGAAAAAGAAGAGAGCCTTGTCCGCCTCCTCTTCCTCCAATCCTTCTTCCAACGCGGGGAAAAGAAAGAAGGCTGCAGAAGCTGTGTTCTTCTTCCTTGAGTTCCTTCTTCCTCTTCCTCCTCTCAAGCACAATCAAGGGTTGATTGAAAGAGAGGAGATCAGCCATCAAAAGAAGTCTTTGCAAGGGAGCTAGCACCCCGGGAAGACAAGAAAGCTTTGATCGGTTCTCTACTTCGTGTGGATACCCGTAGAGGCCGGACGTTTGAACGGCTTCAAACGAACCCTCTTCCAAAACCACGAATTCAGATTTGCGGTGATCATCTACCCGCGCAAGGTGAAGATTTGATCTTCCTATTAGTTTTAAAAGTTTTAATTCTTACCTAATTACGAAAGGTCTCGAAACAACGTTCATGCGATGAACGTCGAACTCGTGCATGCCGATTCCGCTGCCATCTGAAAAAATTTTTGAAATATCAGCGGCATGGGTGGGTTCCCAACATTTAGGGCATACTTCTAACAACCGGGATGTGACTTTTTGGATTTTTTTATTGGTTCAGTTTCAAGAACTACAAAATCCACAGGGTAGTAGAACTCATTAACCTTTACAATCACATCCTTCACAATTTCTTTGAGGTACTTTATAGTCCTATCTGCTAACAAAAGAGTGATGTTTGTGAGTTTTAATTCCCCCAAACCCAACTCTGTGTATACAAAATAGGGTAACAAGTTTACACTAGCTCCTAAATCTAGGAAGGCTCTTCGATGGTTTCTCTGTTGGGAACCCGCCTATGCCGCTGATATTTCAAAACAAAAATCAGATTGCAGCGGAATCGGCATAAGCGGGATCGACGTTCATCGCATGAATGCTGTTTCTAGACCGTTCGTAGTTAAGATAAGGATTAATACTTTTAAAAACTTTTAGGGAGATCAAATCTTCACCTTGTGCGGGTAGATGATCACCGCAAACTGAAGCTCGTGGTCTTAGGTTGAGGGTTCGTTTGAAGCCGTTCAAACATCCGGCCTCTACGGATATCCACACGAAGCAGAGGACCTGATCAAAGATCTCTTGTCTTCTCGGGGTGCTAGCTCCCTTGCAAAGACTTCTTTTGATGGCTGATCTCCTCTCTTTCAATCAACCCTTGATTGTGCTTGAGAGGAGGAAGAAGAAGGATGAAGAAGAGGAAGAAGAAGAATCCCCACGCAGCCCTCTTTTCTTCCTTGCGTTGGATGAAGGAAGGGAAGGGGAGGAGGATGCCAACTCTTGGACTTTTCTTCTCCCTTTGCTTGCGGCTGAACCAAGAGGAGATAGAGGGAGGTGGCCACGGCTTGAAGAGGAGAAAAGCTTCATCTAGGGCGCCGGCCCTAGTCCTCCTTTAATAAGGATGAAGGGCTCCAACAAGTTAGGAGCCCTTGACTACTTTCCAAGAGGGGGCGCCGGCCCCCTCTCTTCATGCCGCACCTAATCAAGGATGAGAGGGGCTCATGCCCCTCTTACTTGGTTAACCCAATCCTCTTCCAAAGAGGATTAGGTGCCCTTCTCATGGTTTAGTCCTAATCTAATTAGGATTAACCAAATCATGAATCAATCGGGTTCAATCTATGCTAGTCCTAATCCAATTAGAACTTGAATGAACCATGACTCAATTGAACTCTTCAATCCTAATCCAATTAGGAGTCATGTTGATTCATTAGATTAATAATTAATTAGGACTTAAGGAATCCTAATCCAAATTAGGACATATTTAATTTTAGTCCTAATCCAATTAGGACTCTATTTGAATCTGAAGTCCTAATCCAATTAGGACTCTAGGAATCCTATTCTAAGTAGGAATCCAAAGATGAATTCAAAATCCTAATCTAATTAGGATTGTAGGAATCCTACTCCAAGTAGGAATCCCAGTCCTACTCCAAATAGGATTCCCATTCCTTCTTCAACTTCTTATCAATCGAATTGATTGCTCGTGATTCATAATCACTTTTCAACCATCGAATCGGTCAATACTTCTAGTGTGTGTGACCCCATAGGTTCTATTCTGACTGGTAGTGAGATATATTGTGATCTCTATCACTTTATCATTGAAAACTCCTTTCAATGGGTTGGAACGATTCCAACTCAACTCATTAGGGTTTATCGATCATCAAGATAATCCCTATGAGTCCCACCATCCACCAGTGACACCTAGCAGCATGTAGTGGCTACCCAGTAGAATAGAAAGATGAACCTCTAGGTGCAGTTGTCATGTGATACAGTCCTACTATCGTGGATCCCTACAGGACGGAGGTCATGGATAACTCGTCAAACCCCTTCGTCTGTCATATGTCAAGATTTATTCGACTCGAGTTCGATAGTGGAAAACTCTTTCTCTACTTTATATTACTGCCCTGGCCAAGGTCTTAGAACTCAGTCTAACAAATCACATAGGATCACTCCTCTTCTATCAAGGTCGATAGATTTCTTATAGGTGCATACCCTACTCCTACAGTGAACTTACTGCAGCCAATCTACACTGCATGGACCCATATGGCTAGAGACCATGTATGTGTGCAGTCAAACTATAATAACCTCACTGTGAGCAGCCGAAGCACCGCAGGTCAAAGGACCAGTCACACTACTGCAACATCAAGCAAGTCACTGACGAGTGGATAGACATCCAAGTGACTTCTTGTATTGGTCACGCTCAGTACCCTTGTTCTCTAACAAGCACCTGCACTATCACTTCAGTGTCCCTACACTGTGGACTCAAGTCTCGTCCATCCAGAAGGAAAGTGATCTGTGCACTGATCGGATCGATCACCATCCTCGTGATGATCCATTGATCAGGAGCATTTAGAAATTAATCACCAATGATACATGGCTCAAATTCTCAACTCTTGAGAATATGCATCATCATCTTATTAATTTCTTGGACGATTCATAGACACATAAATAATATGAATGAAAAAGATGCCTTTTATTTATTCAATAATAAACAGTCAAGTACAAAATTATGTCCCTAGAATCAACAATGTGTCAGCCTAATTGGCTTCTAGGGCATACATCTAACAATCTCCCACTTGCACTAAAGCCAATTGGTCATATATCTTAGGCCCATCTTCTCAAGGTGGGCTTCAGTCTTTTGCTGACTCAGCTGCTTAGTGAACGGGTCTGCCACGTTATCCGCGGCGTCTACTCTCTGCACCTCTACATATTTCTTCTCAACATAGTCGCGTATGAGGTGAAAGCGCCGCTCTATATGCTTGGACTTCTGATGAGACCTTGGTTCCTTAGCAAGAGCTATGGCACCTTTATTATCGCAGTAGAGTGTTATGGCATCCGATGTCATTACATCTAACTCTGCAATGAATTTCTTGAACCAGAAGCCTTCCTTAGCAGCTTCAGAGGCGGCGATGTATTTAGCTTCCATAGTAGAATCAGCAATGATCGGTTGTTTAGAACTCTTCCAATTCACCGTACCACCATTGCACAAGAACACATATCCAGATGTTGATTTCCTGTCATCGACATCAGTCATCAAGTCTGAATCTGTGTACCCTTCTACCTTTAATTCTGATGATCCTCCAAAAACCAAGAATAAATCTTTAGTTCTTCTCAAGTACTTAAGAATATTCTTCACAGCTGTCCAGTGTTCTTCACCTGGATTCGACTGATATCTGCTTGTGACACTCACAGCTAGGGCTATATCAGGTCGTGTACATAGCATGGCATACATGAGGCTCCCTATTGCCGATGCATAAGGGATCTTGCTCATGCGTTGAATCTCTTCAGATGTGTTGGGGCACATCTTCTTGGAGAGATGAATTCCATGCCTGAGGGGTAAGAGACCCCTTTTGGAGTTTTCCATGCTGAACCTTTTCAGCACTTCCTCTATATACATTTTCTGTGATAGGCCAAGCATCCTTTCAGATCTATCTCTATAGACCTTTTATTCCCAAAATATAGGATGCTTCCCCAAGGTCTTTCATGGAGAATTCTTTTGACAACCAGACCTTGACCGAGGTTAGCATGGGAATACATACAGTACGAGAAATACGACAGCACTCCCACTAATCTTTTTGTAAACACACGGTTCCTCCTCATTTTTGATGAAATCAAACGTTTTGATTGCATCATCGAAACGAGTGTTCCAACTCCGAGATGCTTGCTTTAGTCCATAGATGGACCTTTGCAGTTTGCAGACCTTGTGATCTCCATCACTGGAAGTGAAACCCAAAGGCTGTTCCATGTAGATATCTTCATCAAGATGTCCATTTAGGAAAGCAGTTTTCACATCCATCTGCCAGATTTCATAATCATGAAATGCTGCAATGGCAAGCAATGTTCGGATGGATTTCAGCATGGCTACAGGTGAAAAGGTCTCCTGATAGTCAATACCTTCGCGTTGACTATACCCTTTCGCCACAAGCCTTGCCTTATAGGTCTCTACCTCTCCATCCGAACCTATCTTTCTTTTGTAGATCCATTTACATCCAATAGGTACAATACCTTCTGGTGGATCTACTAAGGTCCAGACTTGGTTGGAATGCATGGAGTCTAACTCTGACTTTATGGCTTCCAGCCATTTCTCGGAATCGATATCAGATATCGTCTCGTTGTAGGTTTTGGGATCTTGTATGTGATCCCTATCTCCCACTAGGAACATTTCCTCGGTATCCTCTTCTAGTATACCTAAGTATCTATCGGAAGGATGGGAGACCCTACTAGATCTACGAGGTGGTCGAGGGACATCGTGTACTGGCTCTGTATAAATGGGTTCAATAGGATCCATGACTCGTTGCTTTTCAGAGACTTTCTCTTCAAGCTCAATTTTCCTCCCACTGCCTCTATCAAGGATAAACTGATTTTCCAAGAAGATGGCATGACGGCTCACAAACACATTGTGATCCTCTGAGACGTAAAAATTGTATCCTAATGACTCTTTAGGATATCCTATAAAACGAGCACTTATGGTCCTAGCCTCTAGTTTGTCCGCCTGTAGTCTCTTGACGTGGGCCGGACATCCCTAAATCTTGAGATGACCAAGACTTGGTTTCTTACCATACCATATCTCATACGGTGTGGTAGGAACGGATTTAGAGGAAACTCTATTCAATAAATAAATCGCTGTGAGTAAGGCATCTCCCCAAAGGAACATAGGTAAATCAGTGAAGCTCATCATGGACCTGACCATATCCAATAAGGTCCGATTCCTCCTCTCTAACATCCCGTTGAGTTGAGGTGTACCCGGAGGTGTCCACTGTGAGACTATGCCATTTTTCTTGAGATAGTCCCGGAATTCCCCACTAAGGTATTCTCCTCCTCGATCTGATCGAAGAGCCTTAAGGGGTTTTCCAGTTTGTTTTTCTACTTCATTTATGAACTCTTTGAACTTTTCAAAAGATTCAGACTTATGTCTCATAAGATACACATACCCATACCGTGAATAATCATCGGTAAAGGTAATGAAGTATGAATAACGTCCCCTGGCTCGCACATCGAATGGGCCACATACATCTGTATGTACTAGGGTAAGTATTTCAGTGGTCCTCTCCCCATGTCCTACAAAGGGTAATCTGGCCATTTTTCCTTGAAGACAGGATTCGCAAAATGGATATGACTCGGAAATCAATGAGCCGAGAAGCCCATCTTTATCCATTTTGTTCATTCTGTCCTCTCCAATATGGCCAAGCCTGAGGTGCCACAAATATTTTTGGTTTATCTCATCCCTGGATCTTTTCGATCCTTTGGCATTCACTACTTGCTCAGACACATTTATAGATACATCCATATGCAAATGATAGAGACTGTCAATCATAAAACCACGTGCGACTATTTTATTTCTTAAATAAATAGAACAGCAGTCTTTGTCAAATGTAAAAACATGACCTTCCTGTGCTAGACATGAAACAGAAATCAAATTTCTGCTAGCAGCAGGTACATAATAGCAGTCTCTAAGTAATAAACTAAAACCAGACGGTAGTCGCAGATGGTAGGTGCCAACAGCCACAGCAGCAACTTTTGCCCCGTTGCCAACCCGAAGGGTTACCGCACCTTCCGCCAGCCTTCTACTTTCCTTTAGACCCTGCATGGTAGTGCACAGATGAGCACTAGAACCAGAATCTATAACCCAACTAGAAGTAGAAGAAACCGTTAGATTAGTTTCAATTATGAGCAAGTCTATACCTTCTAAAGGTGTGTCACCTTTCTTGTTCTTCAGGCTCTCGAGGTATGAAGGACAGTTTCTCTTCCAGTGGCCGTCGACATTGCAGTGGAAATATTTTCCTTTGTCGTTAGCCTTTTTCTTTTGAACTTCCTTTTTTGGCTTCTTGTCTTTCTTCTGCTTCTTAGCAGGCTTCTTTTTCTTCCAAGTAGACTTTCTCTTGGAACCAGAAGTCAACTCAGCAACAAGGACATTGCCCCTTGAACTTTTCAAGGCTCCCTCAGCAGTTACCAACATGTTGATCAGTTCAGTCTTAGTGCATTCAATCTTATTCATGTGGTAGTTTACTATAAACTGACCAAATAAATCAGAAAGTGACTGTAGGATCAAATCCACTTGCAATTCCTTGTGCATGTTCATTCCGAGCTTCTCAAGCTCCTCTAGGTCTTTGATCATAGTCAGACCATGATCATGGACAGACTGCCCTTCGCGCATCTTTATCTTGAAGAGCCTCTTGGAACTTCAAAACGAGCTGTGCGACTCTGCTCACCATACAACTCTTGCAGGTGTGCTAGTATTGTTAGAAAACCCCGATCATGCCGCTGAAATTTAAAAAAATTCAGATGCAGCGGAAGAGGCATGCGCGGGATCAACCATTCATCGCATGAACGTTGTTTAAAACCGTTCGTAGATAGATAAGGATTAAAAAATTTTTTTAAAACATTAGAAGATCAGATCTCACCTTGTGCGGGTAGATGATCACCGCAAACTGGAGTTCGTGGTTTTAGGATGAAGGTTCGCTTGAAGCCGTTCAAGTGCCCGGCCTCTACAGGTATCCACACGAAGCAGAGGACCAATCCAAACGCTCCAATCTCCCCGGGGTGCTAGCTCCCTTGCAGAGATATGTTTTGATGGATAAAATTCTTTCTCCTTGCAGCAAACAACACCTTGATTGCTCTCTCTAGAGGAAGAAGAATAGGAGAAAGAAGGATCAAAAGAAGCACACTTGCTGCCTCCCTTTTCTTTGGTGGAAGAAGGATGATTGAAAGAAGCCAACACCACTCCTTTATTTTATTTTCCCTTGCGGCTGAAAAACAAGGAGGGAGAGAGGTTCTTTGCGGCTGAGAAACAAGGAGGGAGTTAATTCTCCTTTACGGCTAGGAGAGGAGGATTAATGCACTTAGGGCGTACCCTCTTTCCCTCCTTTTAAAATGCCGTGTGATGCTCTTGTTTGGAAAGGGGTGGGGCCCTCTTTTTCTCACGCCAAGAATCAAGGGAGGGGCGTACGCCCCTCCCTCTTTTTCCCTCTTTTCTCATGCCCCCACTTAATCATATTAAGTGGGGGGATGTAGCCACATGGATGGAAACCTACTTCCCTTCCAAAAAGGATTAGGTGAACCCAATCTATCTTTTATTCAAAATTCCAATCTAATTAGGATTTTAAGTGAACCATAACTCAATTGAACTCTTCAATCCTAATCCAATTAGGAGTCATGTTAATTAGCTTAAAATTAATTAGGACTTAAAAAATCTTAATCTAATTAGGATTTATTTAATTTTAGTCCTAATCCAATTAGGACTCTAATTTGAATCCGAAGTCCTAATCCGATTAGGACTCTAGGAATCCTACTCCAAATAGGAATCTAATTTTAATTCAAAACTCCTAATCTAATTAGGATTGTAGGAATCCTACTCCAAGTAGGAATTCCAGTCCTACTCCAATTAGGATTCCCAGTCCCAATCCAATTAGGACTCTAGGAATCCTACTCGAAGTAGGATTTGTGTTTGAGTCCAATTAATTAATTCCATCGTTCCTTCTTCAACTGAATATCAATCGAATTGATTACTTGTGATTCCTAATCACAATTCAACCATCGGATCGGTCAATACTTCTAGTGTGTGTGACCCCATAGGTTCTATTCTGACTGGTAGTGAGATATATTATGATCTCTATCATAATATCATTGAAAACTCCTTTCAATGGATTGGAACGATTCCAACTCTACTCATTAGGATTTATCGATCATCGAGATAATCCCTGTGAGTTCCACCATCCACCAGTGACACCTAGCAGCATGTAGTGGCTACCCAGTAGAATAGAATGATGAACCTCTAGGTGCAGTTATCATATGATACAGTCCTACTATCGTGGATCCCTACAGGACGGAGGTCATGGATAACTCGTCAAACTCCTTCGTCTGTCATATGTCAAGATTTATTTGACTCGAGTTCGATAGTGAAAAACTCTTTCTCCACTTTATATTACTGCCCTGGCCAAGGTCTTAGAACTCAGTCTAACAAATCACATAGGATCTCTCCTTATCTATCAAGGTCGATAGATTTCTTGTAGGTGCATACCCTACTCCTACAGTGAACCTACTGTAGCCAATCTACACTGCATGGACCCATATGGCTAGAGACCATGTATGTGTGCAGTCAAACTACAATAACCTCACTGTGAGTAGCCGAAGCACCGCAGGTCAAAGGACCAGTCATACTACTGCAACATCAAGCAAGTCACTGACGAGTGGATAGACATCCAAGTGACTTCTTGTCTTGGTCACGCTCAGTACCCTTGTTCTCTAACAAGCACCTGCACTATCACTTCAGTGTCCCTACACTGTGGACTCAAGTCTCGTCCATCCAGAAGGAAAGTGATCTGTGCACTGATCGGATCAATCACCGTCCTCGTGATGATCCATTGATCAGGAGCATTTAGAAATTAATCACCAATGATACATGGCTCAAATTCTCAACTCTTGAGAATATGCATCATCATCTTATTAATTTCTTGGACGATTCATAGACACATAAATAATATGAATGAAAAGATGCCTTTTATTTATTCAATAATAAATAGTCAAGTACAAAATTATGTCCCTAGAATTAACAATGTGTTAGCCAGATTGGCTTCTAGGGCATACATCTAACAATCTCCCACTTGCACTAAAGCCAATCAGTCATATATCTAAGCCCCATCTTCTCAAGGTGGGCTTCAGACTTTTGCTGACTTAGCTGCTTAGTGAACGGGTCTGCCACGTTATCCGCGGAGTCTACTCTCTGCACCTCTACATATTTCTTCTCAACATAGTCGCATATGAGGTGAAAGCGTCGCTCTATGTGCTTGGACTTCTGATGAGACCTTGGCTCCATAGCTAGTGCTATGGTGCCAATGTTATCGCAGTAAAGTGTTATGGCATCTAATGACATTACACCTAACTCTGCAATGAACTTTTAACCAAAAGGTTTCCACTGCACCCTTAGATACGGCTTAACATTCAGCTTCTAAGGTAGAATCTATTTGATCGGTTGTTTGGAACTCTTCCAATTTACTGAACCACCATTGCACATATTCTGATGTAGACTTTCTATCATCAATATGTGTGCATCCTTCTACCTTCAACTCTGATCTTCTTCCAAAGACCAAGAATATGTCCTTAGTTCTTCTCAAGTACTTAAGACTGTTCTTCACAGCTATCCAATGCTTTTTGCCTGGATCTGATTGACATATGCTCGTGACATTCAGAGCATGTACTATATCAAGTCATGTACATAGCATCGCATACATGAGGCTCCCTATTGCTGATGCATAGGGTATCTTGCTCATGCGTTGAATCTCTTCAGATGTGTTGGGGCACATCTTCTTGGAGAGATTAATTTCATGCCTTAGGGGTAAGAGACCCCTTTTAGAGTTTTCCATGCTGAACTTTTTCAGCACTTCCTCTATATACATCTTCTGTGATAGGCCAAGCATCCTTTTAGATCTATATCTATAGACCTTTATTCCCAAAATATAGGATGCTTCCCCAAGGTCTTTCATGGAGAACCTTTTTGACAACCAGACCTTGACCGAGGTTAGCATGGGAATATCATTCTCTATCAGGGGGATGTCATCCACGTACAGTACGAGAAATACGACAGCGCTCCCACTAACCCTTTTTGTAAACACACGGTTCCTCTTCGTTTGATGAAATCAAATGTTTTGATTGCGTCATCGAAACGAGTGTTCCAACTCCGAGATGCTTGCTTTAGTCCATAGATGGACCTTTGTGGAGTGATTGATTAAAACCCCATTTGATTTTGATGAGCTCAAAGCATTTGAGTATATCTTGTGATTACTAATGAATTCAATTGAGTGTTTCAGTGAAAATCCTGTCCAAGTGTTTCTAGACTTGGTTCATAGTATTTTGGATAAGTTAAGAAGTTTGCATGAACCAATGTCTGAGACTCGAGTCGACTCCCGAGTATCACGAGTCGACTCCAAGCGTATCAAGTTCACTGGCACGAGCTCGAGTCGACTCCAGATCAGTACGAGTCGACTCCGACTGAGAACAGACAGAAGGACAGAAAGCTTCAACTCAGAAACTGTCAACGAGTCGACTCCCGAAGTGCGCGAGTCGACTCCAATGTTCAACGAGTCGACTCCAGGGTAGTAAGAGTCGACTCCAAGAGAAACACAAAAAAAAGTCAGAGAGCAGTTTTCGGGTCTGAGATTCGAGTCGACTCTAGTGGAACGCGAGTCGACTCCGATGGTTGGTAGATCGACTCCAAAGAAGGTAAGAGTCGACTCTCAGAGGAACACAAAGAAAAAGTCAGAGAACGATTTTCGGACTCTGAGATTCGAGTCGACTCCCGCAGTACGCGAGTCGACTCCGAGACTGAGCGACCATCAACAGACAGAAGACCATGTTACTGCCTCTGAGATTCGAGTCGACTCACAGACAGCTCGAGTCGACTCCGAGACAAGCTTCACGTCAAAAGGCAGAAGACCAACTTTCGGAAACTGAGAGCCGAATCGACTCCAAGGAAGTTCGAGTCGACTCCAAGACTTGATGAGCCAAAAGACAGAGAATCGGGAGTTCGGGCTCTGAGATTCGAGTCGACTCCCAGGACAGTCGAGTCGACTCGAGTGGACAAAATTCAAATTTGGATCCACGGACTTCAGTGGATGAGCCGACTCCAAAATTGCCACGTCAGCTCCAGAAGTTGGCGAGTCGACTCCAGGTCAAGACGAGTCGACTCCCAGTCAAGACTGCAACTTTAATTCAAATTTGGAACAGTTGCCGAGTCGACTCCGGAAAAGCGTGAGTCGACTCCTGCTACAGCCGAGTCGACTCCTGATCGCGCGAGTCGACTCCAACCCACCAACGGTCATATTGTCAGGCTGCGCAGAGTGTGCAGAATGGCCAGAAAAAGCAGAGTAACGGCTAGTTTCCGTGGGGGTTGGCTTAAATAGCCACAGAGGACTGTAGCAAGGTAGAGAATAGACATTCCACTCCAAGCATTCAAGTTTTCAAGCTCTCCAAGTGCTCTTAAACGAAAAAGGGGAGATCTGCATTTACTGCTCCAACAACTTCTTTCCAACAATCAAAGCTTCCTCCTCCTGCATTCAAGTCGACCACTCTTTCAAGAGGAGACCGGAGTTCCAGAAGCCATACCTCTTCACCAGCTTAAAAGCGTTTGAGGGCTTCTAACTCCTTTACGATTATATTGTTTTAAATCTGCTTTTTGAGAAGCTATTTTCTGTTTTCTTCTATCTCTTGTATTTACTTGATTCAATCGGGGGATTGAATCAAGGGGTTTAAGGTTGGTTGGTGAGCCAAGTTAAAACCAACGTGTGTAAGGGTTTGATTGTGAGCCCGGGAAAACAATCGGGGTTTGGTTCTAGTCGGTGAGCCTGGAAAAACCGACCGAGTTCGTTGTGAGCTCGTAAAACAACAAGTTTGGTTGTGAGCTTGCAAAACAACCGGCTGTAATCCAAGGGGGTTATAGTGAAATTCCCAAGTGAGACTTGGGGAGTGGACGTAGGAGCAAGGGTTAGCTCCGAACCACTATAAAACTTTGTGTTTGTAGTGCATTGTCTCTCATCTTCTTCCCCGGACACTACTCACAGCACTTAGCTTTAATTAAACAACTTGCTATAGCTTTAAATTAATCATCCACAAAGTTTTAAATATTCAAGTTAATTTAAAAACCCAATTCACCCCCCACCTCTTGGGTTGTCTATCTGGGCAACAAGTGGTATCAGAGCCAAAAACTCTTCCACTCAAGAGTTAAAAGATCAAAATGACAACCCCATTTAGATCTTCTCACATTGAGGGTCAGTCCACCCAAAGACCCCCTTTCTTCAATGGATCTGACTACTCATACTGGAAGGCTAGGATGAGAATATTCATCCAAGCCCAAGACTATGAGATGTGGTCCATTGTAGTAAATGGGCCCTACATCCCATCCATATACGTAGATGGTGTTAAGGTACCTAAACTAGAAATGGACTGGGATGAACATGACATGAGGAAGGCACAATTAAACTCTAAAGCAATGAATGTCTTCTATTGTGTCTTAGACCGTAATGAATTCAATAGGGTCTCTACTTGCAATTCTGCAAAAGAGATTTGGGACAGACTTGAAGTGACCCATGAGGGCACGAATCAAGTGAAAGAGTCCAAAATAAATATTTTGGTTCATAAATATGAACTATTTAAAATGGACTCTAACGAAACAATTACATGCATGTTCACTAGGTTTACTGATATTGTCAATGGCCTAAAAAGCCTTGGCAAGAACTATACTAACAGTGAACTTGTCAGGAAAATCCTTCGGTGTCTACCAAGGTCGTGGGAAGCTAAAGTGACGGCAATCCAAGAAGCTAAAGACTTGAACAAGCTTCCACTTGAAGAGCTCCTTGGATCCCTTATGACGCATGAGCTTACCATGAAACAACACAACGAGGAAGAGTCCTCCCATAAGAAAAAGGTAATAGCTTTAAAATCTACTTCTTCTAACAAGGACTTGTCTTGCAGCAGCAGCAGTGAAGAAGAAGAAGATGAGGAAGATGGTGGTGAGGCTCTTCTTGTGCGCAAGTTCAAGAAATTCATCAACCACAAGAAGTCCTATCATCAAAGGAGAGGCCCCTCAAATTCCTACCGCAAGGACAAAGGTAAGAAAAGGGAAAGTGAGGGGATCGGGTGCTATGAGTGCAAAAAGCCGGGACACATCCGAGCTGAGTGTCCCTTACTAAAGAAGAGCAGCAAGTACAAGAAGAAGAAGAAAGCCCTTGTCACCACCCTATCGGACTCCGACGCATCATCCTCATCATCGGATGAAGAACAAGAAGAGAAGGCCAATTTTTGTTTCATGGCCAACGAAAATGAGGTAACTTCTGATACGCACTATGATTTTTCATTTGATGAACTTTATGATGCGTTTAACGAACTAATGATTGAATATAAGGATGTTAATGTTAAAAACAGGGAACTAAAAGTAACTAACCAAACTTATATCCGTAAGTATGATTCTTTAATTAAGGATAAAGATGCTATTACCAAAGAAAATCTAGAACTTAAGACAAGCAACCAACTCTTAATTAAGAAAACTAGTACCTTAACTAAAGATAATGAAAAACTAACTAAGGAACTTTCAGAACTCAAAAACCATAAACAAGTCTTAAACAAAGATCTAACAAAAGAACTAAATGATCTAAAAGCCGAAAATCAAACATTAACTAAAGAACTTAACAAATACAAACCCTTAGTTGAAAAATTCACATATAGTTCTGAAAAGTTAAACATGATACTTAACAGTCAACGAGCCGTATTTAATAAAGCGGGTTTAGGGTATAAACCGAAAAATAAACAAAAACTTCTTAGTAACTTCTTTGTCAAAGCTGGGGAAAATAAAACTAAGAAAATGATCTGTTTTTGTTGTGGAAATATAGGACATAAGGCAAATGCATGTGACTATAGGAAAAGGAAAACTAAAAAAAAGATTAAAAGGGTATGGGTTCCAAAAGGAACCAACTTGACTAACCATGAAGGACCCAAGAAAACTTGGGTACCTAAGATGACATGATTTGCTTGTGTAGGAGTGTCTTGCAGCCAAGGTCAACAAAAATTGCTGGTATTTGGATAGTGGCTGCTCAAGGAACATGACGGGTGATAAAGACCAATTTTTCACCCTTGAAGCTAAGAAGGGAGGTGCTGTGACATTTGGAGACAACAACCAAGGTCACATCATTGGTATTGGTAAAGTTCAAATCACCCCTTCTACTTTTATAGATAATGTCAGATATGTTGATGGTCTTAAGCATAACTTGTTAAGCATCAGTCAATTATGTGATAAAGGATATGATGTTATGTTTAAACCATCACTGTGTATTATAACAAATCCTAATGATAATAGCTTAGTTTTTAAAGGGATTAGACGTGGAAATGTATATGTTGTAGACCTAGAAGATCTTGCAAAACATAACCAATGTCTAGTTGTAAATGAAACTAAAGATAATGATGCTAGTTGGTTATGGCACCGTAAGTTAGGTCATGCAAGCATGGACACAATAACTAAATTAGTTAAAAGAGACTCCATGATAGGTTTGCCAAAATTAAAATTTGAAAAGAACAAAATATGTGAAGCATGTCAATTTGGCAAACAATCTAGGAACTCCTGTAAATCCATAAAATGTGTCTCTACCTCTAGGCCTCTAGAATTATTACACATGGACCTATTTGGTCCAACTAGAACAACAAGTCTAGGTGGAAATAAATATGGTCTTGTTATAGTAGATGATTACTCTAGGTACACATGGGTCATGTTCCTAGTACATAAGGATCAAGCATTTTCTATGTTTAAAAAATTCCATAAGGAAGTAACAAATGCTAGAGAGTCTTCAGTCATAGCCATTAGAAGTGACCATGGTACCGAATTCGAAAATCAATTATTTGACGAATTTTGTAGTAAAAAGGGAATAACCCATAATTTTTCTGCACCTAGGACACCACAACAAAATGGAGTTGTGGAAAGGAAGAATAGAACTCTAGAGGAAATGGCTAGAACGATGTTATGTGAAAGTAACCTCCCTAAGTACTTTTGGGGAGAAGCCATTAATACTTCTTGCCATATATTAAATAGAGTTTTATTAAGACCCATTATAAAGAAAACACCTTATGAACTGTGGAAAAACAGAAAACCAAAAGTTAACTATTTTCATGTTTTTGGATGTAGGTGTTTTGTACATAATAATGGGAAAGATAATCTAGGGAAATTTGATCCTAAATCTGATGAAGGAATATTCCTAGGTTATTCTACAACTAGTAAAGCCTATAGAATCTTTAATAAAAGAACCCTAGTTATAGAAGAATCTATACATGTTGTTTTTGATGACTCTAGTGACATCTCATCTAGTAAGAAGGTTAATTTTGATGATGATATTGAAATACTTGAAGAAAAGATAGATGAGATGGGATTACAAGATGATAATCAAAAGTTGATTGAAGGAGAATCGTCAAACCAAGAGCCTATAGTGGATCATGGGCTAGCTAAAGCTCGGAGGTATGCTCACGGGCATCCTAAGGAACTAATTCTAGATGATCCATCACAACCGGTTAGGACTAGAGCATCCCTTAGGAATTTGAATAATCATCTAGCTTTTGTTTCACACTTTGAGCCCAAACATATAGAAGAAGCCGAAAATGATGTAAATTGGATAAATGCAATGCAAGAAGAACTAAATCAATTTACTAGAAACAAGGTTTGGGATCTAGTGGAGAGACCTTCTGAATATCCAATTATAGGTACTAAATGGATATATAAAAATAAGCTAGATGAAAATGGAATTGTTATAAGGAATAAGGCTAGACTAGTAGCAAAGGGTTATAATCAAGAAGAAGGCATAGATTTTGATGAAACCTTTGCTCCCGTAGCTAGACTTGAGGCAATTAGACTTCTATTAGCATATGCATGCTCTAAGGACTTCAAACTATATCAAATGGATGTAAAGAGTGCTTTTCTAAATGGGTTTATTAATGAGGAGGTGTATGTAGAACAACCTCCTGGTTTTGAAAATCATCAATACCCTAATCATGTGTATAAACTGAACAAAGCACTTTATGGACTAAAACAAGCACCTAGAGCATGGTATGAGAGACTTAGTAAATTCCTATTAGAACATGAATTCTCTAGGGGAAATGTAGATACAACATTATTTCTGAAAAAGAAAAATAAGGATATGTTATTAGTACAGATTTATGTTGATGATATCATTTTCGGTGCTACTAACAATCGCCTCTGCGAGGAATTTGCTGATTTGATGCAGAGTGAGTTTGAGATGAGCATGATGGGAGAGCTGAACTACTTCCTCGGGCTTCAAATCAAACAATCTGAAGGAGGCATCTTCATTAATCAAGCAAAATATATCAAGGAGATGCTCAAGAAGTTTGATATGGAGGGAAACAAGTCAATCAGCACCCCCATGAGCTCATCATGCAAGTTAGACCAAGATGAATCAGGTAAATCTGTAGATCAAAAACTTTATAGAGGTATGATAGGTTCTTTACTGTATCTTACTGCAAGTAGGCCTGATATTATGTTTAGTGTGTGCATGTGTGCTAGATATCAGGCTAATCCTAAAGAATCACACCTAGCTGCAGTTAAGAGAATCTTTAAATACTTAATTGGAACTAAGAACATAGGGCTGTGGTACTCTAAAGAATCTAGCCTAAACTTAATAGGGTACACAGATTCAGACTTCGCTGGATGTAAGCTAGATAGAAAAAGTACCAGCGGGTCCTGTCAATTTCTAGGAGAAAACCTAATCTCATGGTTTAGCAAGAAACAAAACTCGATTGCATTATCCACTGCAGAAGCTGAATATGTTGCAGCCGGGAGTTGTTGTGCTCAAATCTTATGGATTAAACAACAATTAGAAGATTATGGCATTAAACAAGATAAAATCTCCATTAATTGTGATAACACAAGTGCCATAAATCTCACTAAAAATCCAATTCAACACTCAAGAACTAAACACATTGAGATAAGACATCACTTCATAAGAGATCATGTATTGAATGGTGATGTGTCACTCCAATTTATGTGTACTGATAATCAATTAGCAGACATTTTTACAAAACCCCTAAGTGAAGAGAGGTTTAGTGTGCTTAGAAGGGGATTAGGAGTGATTGATCCATCCTAGTGGGAGTTTTTCACTAGATTAATTGATTTTGATGATTAGAATGAGGTTAAAATAGAGTTTCTATACAGTGATCATCAAATCAGTCCTTAATTAGCTGATTTTCCCTCATTTGGCACGATTATGGCATGGTTTTTAGGTGCGTGCCAAGGTTAGAGACGACTCGAGTAAGTTTCAGAGCCGGCTCCTAAGGGGGAGTCGACTCGCACATTTGCGGGAGTCGACTCGCAAAGTTGGCAGCTGAGGGGGAGTCGACTCGCACAATGTCGGGAGTCGACTCGAAGTCTACATGCGCTAACAGAGAGTCGACTCGCGCATATTCTGGAGTCGACTCGAGGTCGAGTCGACTCGCGACTCAGGGGAGTCGACTCGCAGTCGGGATCCGACTTTTTAACCCTAGGGTTGTCGTTTCGCAAACACTTTTCCTCAAGCCGCCACTGTTCACAAAGCCCTAGAGCCGACTCCTAGGTCATCCCCGATCGTCTCCAAGCCCTTTTCCCGTCGATTCTTCGCCGGACATTGAGTTTCCGTCCGTTCCTAGGTCATTTCCGGTCCGTCCCGAGCTTCCTCTGTCGGTCCTTCACCGTCCTCTAGGTATTTTTCTTCCCGTTTAGGTCAAGATGCCTCGTAAGACCGTCGTTAGGAAGAGGTCCCGTCCCGAGGCCGGTCCCGAGCGGCGCTCCAAGGCGCGGCACGATCCCGCGAGGCAACCACCTCCGGATCGTTCCCCGCCTAGGGTGGTTCTCGTTAGGCCGTTGGCCGGGAAGGCCGTCACCTCCGGGAGGTTTGTCGATTTCGACTATCTCTCCCGGGAGGGGTTCACCATAGGCGATAGGCTTAGAGCCCAGGGCCTAGAGTACTTCCTCACCTTGGACCTTCCCACCTATCCTGGCCTAGTTCAAGAGTTTTACAGTACCGTCCATCGGGGAGATGGAGGTATCGAGGGCACGGTAGTAGGTGTCCCGTTGCATGTCACAGAGGACCTCATTGCCTATATCCTTCACCTTCCATTAGTAGGGGTGGCTCCCGCACACCCTGAGGATAGAGTTGCGGCCCTTACGGTCGTCTTAGGGCATCCACCTCAGTCCCCCCTAGATGAGGTATCTGCTAGCTCCCTTCCTATTGAAGTGAGAATCCTTTTGAGCATTCTGTCCAGGTCCATCTTCCCTAAGACAGGGAGATTTGATTTTGTGAATGAGAGGGACTTAGCTATTATGTCTTATATCCTTCAGGACACCCCGATCAACTTCCCAAAGCTCATTTATAGGTATATGTGTGAGCCCCTAGATAGACCTAGGCTCTCACTCCCATACGGGATGTTATTCACTCTTCTTTTTAGGCAGTACGAGATTTCCATTCCTGAGAGGGAACCCTCTCGTGCCTTGCGATGGACTGATCGCTTATGTACGGGGACTATGCACAGGATGGGGTTTCGGAAGAGAGAAGGGAACTGGGTTAGGAAGTCCACTCTCACTGCTCAGACCACCAGACCATCACCCAGTCCTGAGCCAGATTCAGACTACCCAGACCTTCCAGACCATCCAGACCTCCCATCCACTCCTCCTGCTCCTACCACCTCTGCCGGACCTTCCTCCTCAGTTCCACCATCTATGGAGGTCCGTATTGATACAGAGCAGCTCCGGGAGCTGCGGTAGGAGATCGTCCGAGATCTGAAGGACGAGCTGCTTCGGGAGATCCGCGGCTCGGTGCCTGCTCCCTCTTCTGCGCCCACTTCCTCTGCCCTGGTCCCTTCCTTGACAGCCGTGACTGACATGACGGCTCATGTACGGGAAGAGATCTACAATATCCGGAGTTTGGTCCAGGCCCAGTTCCATAGCATGAGTGAGGTCACGAGCTCCACTCGACAGATGCGAGAGGAGATAGGTCGTGACATGCACACCACCACCGAGGGGGCCGAGCGCTTGTCGAATGTACTCATCGACAAGCTGGACGCACTACAGACATCGGTGACTGGACTTCAGGCGTCGGTGACAGAGCTCTCCACTACACATAGCAGAGCCACCACGTCTATTATCACGCAGCTCGGACATGTGACAGATGCAGTCACCCTCCTCATGGAGCAGAGCCGATTGAGAGGAGGAGCACCATCCTCCAGAGGAGGTGCCACATCCTCGAGAGAAGGAGCCACACCCTCCAGAGGAGGAGATGCATCCTCGAGAGGGGGAGCTTCATCCTCGAGGAGGACATAGATGTGTTTGAGTTGTGTTTTGTCTTGCTTTGCTTTACTTATTGTATTCTCACATGTATTCACATTCATATCAATACAATGAGTAGACATTTTATCTTCAATTATGTGCCATTTGATGATTGGTTGTGCCATTGATTGTGTGTGATTACCTCCTTTTTGGTATGATGACAAAAAGGGGGAGAAATATGTATAAAATGCATGTGATGAGGGGGAGAATCTGAATTTTAATCAAGCTAAATCATTAATGACATATAAGCCGAACAATTGATTGCATAATATGAAGGCTTATATAATTCCAAATGAAAGGGGGAGCTTTAACTCCGAAATTTAATGTTTCACTCCTTTCAAACTTGGATAAATTAAATTATCAGACATTTGAATTCATTTATGGATTTTACTTCATTGTTTTATGAGCAATTCACTTTACATATACTCAAAGTTTTGTCATCATCAAAAAGGGGGAGATTGTGGAGTGATTGATTAAAACCCCATTTGATTTTGATGAGCTCAAAGCATTTGAGTATATCTTGTGATTACTAATGAATTCAATTGAGTGTTTCAGTGAAAATCCTGTCCAAGTGTTTCTAGACTTGGTTCATAGTATTTTGGATAAGTTAAGAAGTCTGCATGAACCAATGTCTGAGACTCGAGTCGACTCCCGAGTATCACGAGTCGACTCCAAGCGTATCAAGTTCACTGGCACGAGCTCGAGTCGACTCCAGATCAGTACGAGTCGACTCCGACTGAGAACAGACAGAAGGACAGAAAGCTTCAACTCAGAAACTGTCAACGAGTCGACTCCCGAAGTGCGCGAGTCGACTCCAATGTTCAACGAGTCGACTCCAGGGTAGTAAGAGTCGACTCCAAGAGAAACACAAAGAAAAGTCAGAGAGCAGTTTTCGGGTCTGAGATTCGAGTCGACTCCAGTGGAACGCGAGTCGACTCCGATGGTTGGCAGATCGACTCCAAAGAAGGTAAGAGTCGACTCTCAGAGGAACACAAAGAAAAAGTCAGAGAACGATTTTCGGACTCTGAGATTCGAGTCGACTCCCGCAGTACGCAAGTCGACTCCGAGACTGAGCGACCATCAACAGACAGAAGACCATGTTACTGCCTCTGAGATTCGAGTCGACTCACAGACAGCTCGAGTCGACTCCGAGACAAGCTTCACGTCAAAAGGCAGAAGACCAACTTTCGGAAACTGAGAGCCGAGTCGACTCCAAGGAAGTTCGAGTCGACTCCAAGACTGGATGAGCCAAAAGACAGAGAATCGGGAGTTCGGGCTCTGAGATTCGAGTCGACTCCCAGGACAGTCGAGTCGACTCGAGTGGACAAAATTCAAATTTGGATCCACGGACTTCAGTGGATGAGCCGACTCCAAAATTGCCACGTCAGCTCCAGAAGTTGGCGAGTCGACTCCAGGTCAAGACGAGTCGACTCCCAGTCAAGACTGCAACTTTAATTCAAATTTGGAACAGTTGCCGAGTCGACTCCGGAAAAGCGTGAGTCGACTCCTGCTACAGCCGAGTCGACTCCTGATCGCGCGAGTCGACTCCAACCCACCAACGGTCATATTGTCAGGCTGCGCAGAGTGTGCAGAATGGCCAGAAAAAGCAGAGTAACGGCTAGTTTCCGTGGGGGTTGGCTTAAATAGCCACAGAGGACTGTAGCAAGGTAGAGAATAGACATTCCACTCCAAGCATTCAAGTTTTCAAGCTCTCCAAGTGCTCTTAAACGAAAAAGGGGAGATCTGCATTTACTGCTCCAACAACTTCTTTCCAACAATCAAAGCTTCCTCCTCCTGCATTCAAGTCGACCACTCTTTCAAGAGGAGACCGGAGTTCCAGAAGCCATACCTCTTCACCAGCTTAAAAGCGTTTGAGGGCTTCTAACTCCTTTACGATTATATTGTTTTAAATCTGCTTTTTGAGAAGCTATTTTCTGTTTTCTTCTATCCCTTGTATTTACTTGATTCAATCGGGGGATTGAATCAAGGGGTTTAAGGTTGGTTGGTGAGCCAAGTTAAAACCAACGTGTGTAAGGGTTTGATTGTGAGCCCGGGAAAACAATCGGGGTTTGGTTCTAGTCGGTGAGCCTGGAAAAACCGACCAAGTTCGTTGTGAGCTCGTAAAACAACAAGTTTGGTTGTGAGCTTGCAAAACAACCGGCTGTAATCCAAGGGGGTTATAGTGAAATTCCCAAGTGAGACTTGGGGAGTGGACGTAGGAGCAAGGGTTAGCTCCGAACCACTATAAAACTTTGTGTTTGTAGTGCATTGTCTCTCATCTTCTTCCCCGGACACTACTCACAGCACTTAGCTTTAATTAAACAACTTGCTATAGCTTTAAATTAATCATCCACAAAGTTTTAAATATTCAAGTTAATTTAAAAACCCAATTCACCCCCCCCCCCCTCTTGGGTTGTCTATCTGGGCAACAACCTTTGCAGCTTGCAGACCTTGTGATCTACATCACTGGAAGTGAAACCCAAAGGCTGTTCCATATAGATATCTTCATCAAGATATCCATTCAAGAAAGCAGTTTTCACATCCATCTACCAGATTTTATAATCATGAAATGCTGCAATGGCAAGCATTGTTCGGATGGATTTCGGCATGGCTACAGGTGAAAAGGTCTCCTGATAGTCAATGCCCTCGCGCTGACTATACCCTTTCGCCACAAGCCTTGCCTTATAGGTCTCTACCTCTCCATCCGAACCTATCTTCCTTTTGTAGATCCATTTGCATCCAATAGGTACAATACCTTCTGGTGGATCTACTAAGGTCCAGACTTGGTTGGAATGCATGGAGTCTAACTCTGACTTCATAGCTTCCAACCATTTCTCGAAATTGATATCAGATATCGCATCGTCGTTGGTTTTGGGATCCTGCGTGTGATCCCTATCTCCCACTAGGAACATTTCCTCGGTATCCTCTTCTAGTATACCTAAGTATCTATCGGGAGGATGGGAGACCCTACTTGATCTGCGAGGTGGTTGAGGGACATCGTATACTGGCTCTGTATTAATGGGTTCGATAGGATCCATGACTCATTGCTTTTCAGAGACTTTCTTTCTTTTCAAGCTCAATTTTCCTCCCACTGCCTCTATCAAGGATAAACTAGTTTTCCAAGAAGATGGCATGACGGCTCACAAACACATTGTGATCCTCTGAGACGTAAAAAATTGTATCCTAATGACTCTTTAGGATATCCTATAAAACGAGCACTTATGGTCCTAGCCTCTAGTTTGTCCGCATGTAGTATCTTGACGTGGGCCGGACATCCCCAAATCTTGAGATGACCAAGACTTGGTTTCTTACCATTCTATATCTCATACGGTGTGGTAGGAACGGATTTAGAGGGAACTCTATTCAACAAGTAAATAGCTGAAAATAGGGCATCTATTTAAAGAAACAAGGGTAAATCAGTGAAGCTCATCATGGACTGGACCATATCAATAGAGTCTGATTCCTCCTCTCTGATACTCCATTGAGCTGAGGTGTAACAGGAGGAGTCCATTATAAAACTATACCATTCTCCTTGAGATAATCACGGAACTCTCCATTAAGGTATTCACTTCCTCGATCTGATCGAAGAACCTTAATGAGTTTTTGTGCTTATTTTTCTACTTCATATCTAAGCTTTTTAAACCTTTCAAAAGTTTCATATTTGTGTCTCATACACATATCCATCCCGTGAGTAATCATTGGTAAATGAAGTAAAAAATTATAACCCCTAGCCTGCACATCGAATGGGCCACACACATCAGTGTGTACTAGGATAAGTATTTCAGTGGACCTCCCTGTGTCCTACAAAGGATAACTTAGCCATCTTTCCTTGAAGGCAGAATTCACAAATCAAATATGACTCGGAAGTCAATGAGCCCAAAAGCTCATGTTTCTCCAATTTGTTTATTCTGTCTTCTCCTATATGGCCAAGCCTGAGGTGCCATAAATACTTTAGATTTATCTCATTTTTGGATCTATTAGATCCTATGGTATTCACTGTTTGCTCAGATATATTTACAGATACATCCATATGTATGTGATAGAGACTGTCAATCTTAAAACCATGTTAAATCAATTTAATTTTCAAATAAATAAAAATCTTTCTGTGCTAAATAAAATACAGAAATCAAATTTCTGCTAGCAATAGGTAACAGTCCCTAAGTATCCTGAGCATATCTGACAAACCTTCTGAAGGTCTGTCACCCTTCATGTTCTTTATGCTTCCCATGTATGTAGGACAGTTCCTCTTCCAATGGCCGTCTTTGATGCAATGGAAACACTTTTCCTTGCAATTGGCCTTTTTCTTGGAACTTCCTTACTTGGTGTTTTCTTAGTCTTCTGCTTCTTCGCAGGCTTCTTCTTCTTCCAAATAGACTCTCTCTTGAAAGTAGAAACCAACTTGACAGCGAAAATGATGCCCCTTGAACTTCTTCAAGGTCCCTAAGGTAGTTACCAATTTATTTAACAATTCTATTTTAGTGCATACAACCTTGTTCATATGGTAGTTTACTATAAACTATTCATATGAAGCTGGAAGGGATTGCGGGATCAAATCCGTTTGCAATTCCTTGTGCATGGTCATGCCAAGCTTCTCAAGCTTCTCTAGGTCCTTTATCATGGTCAAACCATGATCATGGACAGACTGCCCATTGTGCATCTTGGCTTTGAAGAGCCTCTTGGACACTTCAAACCGAGCTGCGTGACTCTGATCACCATACAACTCTTGCAGGTGTTTTAATATGTCCCTGGCAGTCTTCATGTTCTCATGCTGGCATTGTAATGCATTGAACATGGATGCCATTGTGCAGCACCTAACTTTATTGTCATTGTTCGTTCACTTAATTAGAATCCATGATCATCACCTAGTTAAAGTTTAGCTTTAATTTGTGTAATAACCCCAAAATATTTTTTTTATATAAAAAGGGATAGAATAGTCCTTTTCAATTAATATAAGGGGTAAAATAGGAAAGAATCAAAAGATAATGGCATAGTTGTAGATGCATTGAAGTGGTAAGGGTAAAATTGGAAGGAATCAAAAGATAATGGCATAGTTGTAGATATGTTGAAGTGTTAGGGGCAAAATGGGAATTTAATAATATTAAACAAAGGTGAATAGTGCTTTGATGTGATTTTAATGGGGTAGTTGGTGGCTCACGGGAATGAAACCGAGAGAGAGTCACAGAGAGGGGGTTCTCAGGCGTGGAGGAAAAGAAGGAAAGAAAAGGAGAAGAAGAAGAAGAAGAAAGAAGAAGAGGAAGGGGATTCGAGGAGGAGGGGGATCCCGGTTGCACTTCCAGCTGAAGGAAAAAACGTAGATCTCCTTCCCCTCTACGCAAGGACCTCGATTTCCAAAAAGAAAAAGGTAAATATCCATCCCTATCTAGTCTTTTGATGACATTAGGCTATACAAAGGGTGGATATAGTCTAGAGGGGTCGGATAAGGGTTGTAGAGGTGGTTAAAAGAGGAAGAATCGGATTTTAACAAATTTTTCCGGCACTACGGAAAAACTGTGTCGAAGTCCCAACTTCGGCGAATTATTTAGGGGGTCAAACGGCCTCCGATGATGATGCATGTTATCTCTTTGGAATCCTCTATGAGTGTAGAATGTTAGGTAAAAATTTCATCAAATTTGGAGTCCTGAAAGTGGATCAAAACCGGGATGAAGTAACCCACTGTCAGTTCGGGTTACTGTTCATCCGGGTGGAAAATAAGGGATTTCATGCCATAATAGGGTATTAAGCCTAGATTAGGCTAAGGGAGACCTTGTACTCGTGCAAGGGAGTCCCTAATACACATAAATGATGAGTTAATTAATAGAAAAAGAAAAAGAGAAAGAAAAGAAAAGATTTAGGGAACGGGGGAGTTGAATCAATTAAAGTTCCCTATATTATAATTGGCACGTAGATTATGACCTTGATACAAGACTAAATGTATGGTAAATGCATGTCACAGTTGGGCAAGAAGCTAGGGAACGAGAGGAAGAAGTTTCCCACTGCCTGCTGTAGAATTTTAGAGGCGTATCGAGGCCGTGCCGGATTGGCAGGTGAGTGGGAGTCATGTACTTTGCACTATGAGCATTCTTAATTCATTTTCATGAATGTCGCCAAGTGTGAATTGATTCCACTTGAGCATATTGATTGATATTGTAGTAGATTCCTCTATAATCTTGATTCTCCATGCTTGATTATTCTGTACATGCATGTGAGGGAACATTGAGAGGAATTACGAGGGGTTGATGAGTAATCAAATTGATTCCGAATTGTGAAATGACTTCTTTTGTAAATTGATTTCATTTCCTCTATTTCAAAGACTTGTGAGTGGTAGCCTTGATTATACTCTTTTATGAGTAGTTAAATTGGATCTGAATTATGAAATGATTTCTTTTGTAAATTGATTTCATTTCCTCTATTTCAAAGACTTGTGAGTGGTAATCTTGATTATACTCCTTTTTAGTAGAGTATTGGGAGGGTGCATTATGGCATTTATGCATGGCTTGGCAGTATCTGCAGGACACCTATAGTCGATGGGGTTGAACATCGGCCTTTGTGCACATAGTAGCCTTCTGGGTGGGCGGAGCCCAGTCCCTTCCTAGGGGGGGACACGGCCCTAGGCGTAGGATCGGCCGGTCCTACGACTTATATTCTGCTTGCTGCCGGGCATAGTAAGACCCCGCGAGGTGCAGTATGGCTTTCCGCGGATGTAGAATTCCCGCGAGGTGCCGTTTAGTATGTAGATGTGAGATGGATTTCTGTTCTGGATACTGGCCAGCATTTATATGATCAGTGTGGTGTCTTATCCTGCATATGCATGTGACAGTAGGGAGTTGTTGCTGGTTCGCCTGGGGCGTAAAACCCACCTCCCGATAGCTGTCTAGCATTTATGTTATCGGTATGGTGTCTTATCCTGCATATGCATGTGACAGTAGGGAGTTGTTGCTGGTTCGCCTGGGGCGTAAAACCCACCTTCCGACAGCTGTCTTGTGATGATTTACATATTGGTGTGGTGTCATATTCGATGTATGCATATGGCAGTAGGGAGTTGTTGCTGGTTCGCCTGGGGCGTAAAACCCACCTCCCGATAGCTGTCTTGTTGATGATTCAGCCTATTGACATCTGATTTATATGATTCAGTACTATGACCTGTTGAACATATTCATGAGTAGCATATATGTTGACTTGATTATTCCATATATGCTTCAGATGAGTTGATATTGATTGTGGTGATATTGATGATTTACTCCATATTCTCTATGTTGAGTTCATGTTCATGTTGTTATTGATCTTGAGATTTCATCTCGAGCCATGATTATATTCTGTCTCATGTGCATAGTACTCTCTACTCCACTCACTGAGTATTTATATACTCACTTCCCAGTTTGGTGTTTTTGATTGCAGGGCAGGTATTGTATAGAGAGGAGCAGGATTAGTGGTTGCCTGCTAGCTGTGCCGCTCCATAGTATAGTATAATGTAGATAGAGGTTTATACCTTTTGGTGTATTATAAACCTTCGATTGTATATAGTGCATAATTACAGTCATAGATCCTGTTGTGGATATGGGTTTGACCATGGATGGATTAGGAAGCAGGTATATATATATGTGTGCAGATGAGTTATATGCCTGAGATGATGTATTGCTATATATTGTCCAGGTTTATTATGTGACAGATTATGTGATTGCTGCTCTGACAGGTAGTGTGTTGTATGTATTGAGATAATCCTGACAGGTCACTATAGGAAAAGTGATCATTTTGTGCATGCATCATGCCAAATTTTTTCAAGATTTATTGATGATTGATAGGTAGTAGGGTTCTACGCGGTGGCTGGTGGCCTTATGCCTACCCGCACCCTAGGACCGTCGCGGCGGCCCGCCGGGAACGGGGCGGGGGTCGTGACAAAGCTTGGTATCAGAGCAAAGGTTAAGAAGAGTCCTGTCAGAGCAATAGGATGAGTCAGGATTAAGTATAGGATTATACTATGGAGCATAGGATTTTTCTGTATGTTATTTTATGAGTCATTTACAACTCAGTAAAATATATCATGACTCAGTGTGTAACGACCATCCTCTCTTTTTAACTCTTTTAGAGACATATAAAGAATACCTCCAAGGAGAGGACCTGCTCGTCTTGGAAGGAGGATGGAGCCAGATATAGCATTGGATGCGGGTTCTGCACATGTCGAGCCCCAAAGAGAAAAACCTCCTCCTGCTAATAGACGGAGGGTTAATGATCAAGGAGAGGTAGGAAGTAGAGATGCATTGATGGAACAGTTACTGGCGGAGAATCAGGCTCTGAGGGAGCAGATTGCTCGGGGGAAATCTCCTGCCACGTCAGTAGTATCCATCCCACCTCCTGTACCTGTGCCAAGAAGTTTGGCCAGGCGGGCTCTAAATGATGAGGGGATTACTGTACAAGAATTTCTGAGGCTTAGAACCCCGGAGTTTAAGGGGGAAGAAGGTAAAGATCAAGGTGAAGATCCTCAAAGATTCCTGGAGGAGACTGAAAAGATGATACGGAGACTGCCCTGTTCTGATGCAAGAGCTATAGAACTTGTAGGGCTTACAATGAAGGAAGATGCCTGGGACTGGTACCAGAGGCACGTGGAGGACAGATTGTACAGTAGGAATCCTCCAACCTGGGAAGAGTTCAGGCAAGCAGTGATGGATGAGTTTTTGTCTCCGGCTAAGAGGCAGAATCGGGCTCTTCAGTTTGAGAGGCTGAAGCAGATGCCCGGAATGAGCGTATCTGAGTACGCTCGTGAGTTCACTAGATTGGGGAAGTATGCTCCTTACATCATCCCCACTGAAGCTGCCAGGATAGAAAGATTCAGGCGGGGTCTGATTTTCCCGCTTTATAATGCAGTACTGGCAGTAGAGGTCCCCACCTTATCTAGGTTGATTGATAAAGCAAAACAGTGGGAGACCAGAAACAAAGAGGAAAGAGCTGAAAGAGAACAGAGGAAAATGAGTATGGGGAAAGGGCAAAGCAGTAGAGATAGATTTGAGGGAGTAGATCTCTCGGAGGGCCCGATGGAGCAGTCTGTACGCTCAGCTCCACCTGCCCCACGTAAGAGGAAATGGAGGGAAAGAGGTCAATCACAAGATACTTTTCTACCATCAGTACCTCGTCCTCCAGTCACTATGGCCAGAACTGAATCTAGGTTCCAATCATGGCCAGTATGTGGCATATGTGGGAAGCAGCACCCTGGCAGATGCAGAATGGGTCAGGGAGTGTGCTACAGATGTGGACAGCCGGGTCATTTTGTCAGAAAATGCCCGCAGGGTGCCACCCAGCAGTTTGTGCCTTTGGCATCCTATCCTTCTGTGCAGATGGACAAGCCTAGTAGTAGGGAGCCTGTAGGCAGAGGTAGAGGTCAAGCACAAACATCACAGCAGAGTGCTGGACCATCTCAACTGTCAGCTCCAGTAGGCAGAGGGCAAGGAAGGGTGTTCACGGTAAATCCACAGGAGGCACAGACATCGAATGCAGCTATGACAGGTAATTTACTCTTTTAAATTCGAGGACGAATTTTATATAAGGGGGGGAGGATGTAATAACCCCAAAATATTTTTTTTTATATAAAAAGGGATAGAATAGTCCTTTTCAATTAATATAAGGGGTAAAATAGGAAAGAATCAAAAGATAATGGCATAGTTGTAGATGCATTGAAGTGGTAAGGGTAAAATTGGAAGGAATCAAAAGATAATGGCATAGTTGTAGATATGTTGAAGTGTTAGGGGCAAAATGGGAATTTAATAATATTAAACAAAGGTGAATAGTGCTTTGATGTGATTTTAATGGGGTAGTTGGTGGCTCACGGGAATGAAACCGAGAGAGAGTCACAGAGAGGGGGTTCTCAGGCGTGGAGGAAAAGAAGGAAAGAAAAGGAGAAGAAGAAGAAGAAGAAAGAAGAAGAGGAAGGGGATTCGAGGAGGAGGGGGATCCCGGTTGCACTTCCAGCTGAAGGAAAAAAACGTAGATCTCCTTCCCCTCTACGCAAGGACCTCGATTTCCAAAAAGAAAAAGGTAAATATCCGTCCCTATCTAGTCTTTTGATGACATTAGGCTATACAAAGGGTGGATATAGTCTAGAGGGGTCGGATAAGGGTTGTAGAGGTGGTTAAAAGAGGAAGAATCGGATTTTAACAAATTTTTCCGGCACTACGGAAAAACTGTGTCGAAGTCCCAACTTCGGCGAATTATTTAGGGGGTCAAACGGCCTCCGATGATGATGCATGTTATCTCTTTGGAATCCTCTATGAGTGTAGAATGTTAGGTAAAAATTTCATCAAATTTGGAGTCCTGAAAGTGGATCAAAACCGGGATGAAGTAACCCACTGTCAGTTCGGGTTACTGTTCATCCGGGTGGAAAATAAGGGATTTCATGCCATAATAGGGTATTAAGCCTAGATTAGGCTAAGGGAGACCTTGTACTCGTGCAAGGGAGTCCCTAATACACATAAATGATGAGTTAATTAATAGAAAAAGAAAAAAGAAAGAAAAGAAAAGATTTAGGGAACGGGGGAGTTGAATCAATTAAAGTTCCCTATATTATAATTGGCACGTAGATTATGACCTTGATACAAGACTAAATGTATGGTAAATGCATGTCACAGTTGGGCAAGAAGCTAGGAAACGAGAGGAAGAAGTTCCCCACTGCCTGCTGTAGAATTTTAGAGGCGTATCGAGGCCGTGCCGGATTGGCAGGTGAGTGGGAGTCATGTACTTTGCACTATGAGCATTCTTAATTCATTTTCATGAATGTCGCCAAGTGTGAATTGATTCCACTTGAGCATATTGATTGATATTGTAGTAGATTCCTCTATAATCTGGATTCTCCATGCTTGATTATTCTGTACATGCATGTGAGGGAACATTGAGAGGAATTACGAGGGGTTGATGAGTAATCAAATTGATTCCGAATTGTGAAATGACTTCTTTTGTAAATTGATTTCATTTCCTCTATTTCAAAGACTTGTGAGTGGTAGCCTTGATTATACTCTTTTATGAGTAGTTAAATTGAATCTGAATTATGAAATGATTTCTTTTGTAAATTGATTTCATTTCCTCTATTTCAAAGACTTGTGAGTGGTAATCTTGGTTATACTCCTTTTTAGTAGAGTATTGGGAGGGTGCATTATGGCATTTATGCATGGCTTGGCAGTATCTGCAGGACACCTATAGTCGATGGGGTTGAACATCGGCCTTTGTGCACATAGTAGCCTTCTGGGTGGGCGGAGCCCAGTCCCTTCCTAGGGGGGACACGGCCGTAGGCGTAGGATCGGCCGGTCCTACGACTTATATTCTGCTTGCCGCCGGGCATAGTAAGACCCCGCGAGGTGCAGTATGGCTTTCCGCGGATGTAGAATTCCCGCGAGGTGCCGTTTAGTATATAGATGTGAGATGGATTTCTGTTCTGGATACTGGCCAGCATTTATATGATCAGTGTGGTGTCTTATCCTGCATATGCATGTGACAGTAGGGAGTTGTTGCTGGTTCGCCTGGGGCGTAAAACCCACCTCCCGATAGCTGTCTAGCATTTATGTTATCGGTATGGTGTCTTATCCTGCATATGCATGTGACAGTAGGGAGTTGTTGCTGGTTCGCCTGGGGCGTAAAACCCACCTTCCGACAGCTGTCTTGTGATGATTTACATATTGGTGTGGTGTCATATTCGATGTATGCATATGGCAGTAGGGAGTTGTTGCTGGTTCGCCTGGGGCGTAAAACCCACCTCCCGATAGCTGTCTTGTTGATGATTCAGCCTATTGACATCTGATTTATATGATTCAGTACTATGACCTGTTGAACATATTCATGAGTAGCATATATGTTGACTTGATTATTCCATATATGCTTCAGATGAGTTGATATTGATTGTGGTGATATTGATGATTTACTCCATATTCTCTATGTTGAGTTCATGTTCATGTTGTTATTGATCTTGAGATTTCATCTCGAGCCATGATTATATTCTGTCTCATGTGCATAGTACTCTCTACTCCACTCACTGAGTATTTATATACTCACTCCCCAGTTTGGTGTTTTTGATTGCAGGGCAGGTATTGTATAGAGAGGAGCAGGATTAGTGGTTGCCTGCTAGCTGTGCCGCTCCATAGTATAGTATAATGTAGATAGAGGTTTATACCTTTTGGTGTATTATAAACCTTCGATTGTATATAGTGCATAATTACAGTCATAGATCCTGTTGTGGATATGGGTTTGACCATGGATGGATTAGGAAGCAGGTATATATATATGTGTGCAGATGAGTTATATGCCTGAGATGATGTATTGCTATATATTGTCCAGGTTTATTATGTGACAGATTATGTGATTGCTGCTCTGACAGGTAGTGTGTTGTATGTATTGAGATAATCCTGACAGGTCACTATAGGAAAAGTGATCATTTTGTGCATGCATCATGCCAAATTTTTTCAAGATTTATTGATGATTGATAGGTAGTAGGGTTCTACGCGGTGGCTGGTGGCCTTATGCCTACCCGCACCCTAGGACCGTCGCGGCGGCCCGCCGGGAACGGGGCGGGGGTCGTGACAATTTGATGCTGCGATTATAACTGCCTGTGATGTGCCGTTTGCATGTGATGTAAATGCGAGTCGGGTAGATAGGTTTACATGTGATGTAGCAAACCCAATTGAGACCTAAATCAAAACCTCCTCAATCAAGTCGAGAGTGAACCGACATGAGCAAGTCATATTAGATTAATTGATCTAATTGGTGTCTAGGAAAGCATGAAAGGTGGTTACTTAATTAGGACCTTACTCTCTGAGTAAGGGGAGCCTCCCACCTGCTTACCTGGCCAATTGTTCGATTACCTCTTATGAAGGGCTCAAGTTGCAAACACTAAGACCTGATTAACCAATATTAAGTCAATAGGTCTTCCACTGTAGTAGAGCTGCTAAGGCCTTTCTGATGTTGATTTGTCTCGGCTGGACACAGTGGTCAAGTTGCATCGGGGGGGCTGGACCTCTCTATAGACATGAGATGTTGTAGGGTAAAGGTGGGGTTGGGCACCAATAACTGTTAGGTGAGGACCCAATGACGACTTTATTCCTACGGTTATACGGTGGGTCTGACTTAACTAAGAAATGGGACCAATAACTGTTAGGTGAGGTCTTCATGGCTTAGAGACCAAGTTACACTGCAACATGCTTGAGAAGCATTGTACAAGAGTTGTACACTCATCTATCTATGTGTCACCAATAACTGTTAGGTGAGGTGGCATGTAAATCGGTGGGACCGCAGTACCCACTAGAAACCCTAGTCGTGTGGGATTTCCGTTTTCCTACCAGGGGACGTGTGAGGGATTCGAGAAAATAGTGGGAGTTACATTTGTTCTAAAAGACCTTAGAACAGATTAGGATCAAGTACAAAAGTCTAACTAGAATCTTTACTCTCTGCAGATACAATGTCGGCTTCAAACCCTTTGACCCGTATTCTTGAGACCAAACCGACTGACCGGAACCAATTACAAAGACTGGCTTAGAAATCTCAAAATAGTTTTGGACTGTGAGAAGATAGGCTACATACTCGATTCTGATATCCCCACACTACCAGCACGTCCTACTGATGTTCAGCCGTGAGATGCATAAAAAGTGGTTGGATGATGACATTAGAGTAAAATGCTATATGATGGCATCTATGTCTAATGAACTCCAATGCCAGCATGAAAATATAAAGACTGCTAGGGACATACTGGCACACCTGCAAGAGTTGTATGGTGAGCAGAGTCGCACAGCTCGTTTTGAAGTGTCCAAGAGGCTTTTCAAAGCGAAGATGCGCGAAGGGCAGTCTGTCCATGATCACGGTCTGACCATGATCAAGGACCTAGAGGAGCTTGAGAAGCTCGGTATGGACATGCACAAGGAATTACAAGTGGATTTGATCCTACAGTCACTTCCTGATTCATTTGGTCAGTTTATAGTAAACTACCACATGAATAAGATTGAATGCACTAAGACTGAACTAATCAACATGTTGGTAACTGCTGAGGGAGCCTTGAAAGGTTCAAGGGGCAATGTCCTTGCTGCTGAGTTGACTTCTGGTTCAAGAGAAAGTCTACTTGGAAGAAAAAGGAAGCCTGCTAAGAAGCAGAAGAAAGACAAGAAGCCAAAGAAGGAAGTTCAAAAGAAAAGTGCTAACGACAAAGGAAAATATTTCCACTGCAATGTCGAAGGCCACTGGAAGAGAAACTGTCCTTCATACCTCGAGAGCCTGAAGAACAAGAAAGGTGACACACCTTCAGAAGGTATAGACTTGCTCATAATTGAAACTAATCTAACGGTTTCTTCTACTTCTAGTTGGGGTTATAGATTCTGGTTCTAGTGCTCATCTGTGCACTACCATGCAGGTCTAAAGGAAAGTAGAAGGCTGGCGGAAGGTGCGGTAAACCCTTAGGGTTGGCAACGGGGCAAAAGTTGCTGCTGTGGCTGTGGGCACCTACCATCTGCGACTACCGTCTGGATTTAGTTTAATACTTAGAGACTGCTATTATGTACCTGTTGCTAGCAGAAATTTGATTTCTGTTTCATGTCTAGCATAGGAAGGTCATGTTTTTACATTTGACAAAGACTGCTGTTCTATTTATTTAAGAAATAAAATAGTCGCACGCGGTTTCATGATTGACAGTCTCTATCATTTACATATGGATGTATCTGTGAATGTTACCGAGCAAGAAGTGAGTGCCAAAGGATCCAAAAGATCCAGAGATGAGATAAACCAAAGATATTTGTGGCACCTCAGGCTTGGCCATATTGGAGAGGACAGAATGAACAAAATGGATAAAGATGGGCTTTTAGGCTCATTGACTTCCGAGTCATATCCAGTTTGCGAGTCCTGTCTTCAAGGAAAAATGGCAAGACTGCCCTTTTGTAGGACATGGGGAGAGGACCACTGAATTACTTGCCCTAGTACATACAGATGTATGTGGCCCATTCGATGTGCTAGCCAGGGGACGTTATTCTTACTTCATTACCTTTACCGATGATTACTCACGGTATGGGTATGTGTATCTTATGAGACGCAAGTCTGAATCTTTTGAAAAGTTCAAAGAGTTCAAGAATGAAGTAGAAAAACAAACTGGAAAACTTCTTAAGGCTCTTCAATCAGATCGAGGAGGAGAATACCTTAGTGGGGAATTCCGGGACTATCTCAAAGAAAACGGCATAGTCTCACAATGGACACCTCCGGGTACACCTCAACTCACGGGGTGTCAGAGAGGAGGAATCGGACCCTATTGGATATGGTCAGGTCCATGATGAGCTTCACTGATCTACCTATGTTCCTTTGGGAGATGCCTTACTCACAGCGATTTATTTATTGAATAGAGTTCCCTCTAAATCCGTTCCTACCACACCGTATGAGATATGGCATGGTAAGAAACCAAGTCTGGGTCATCTCAAGATTTGGGGATGTCCGGCCCACGTCAAGAGACTACAGGCGGACAAGTTGAGGCTAGGACCATGAAGTGCTCGTTTATAGGATATCCTGAAGAGTCATTAGGATACAATTTTTACGTCTCAGAGGATCACAATGTGTTTGTGAGCCGACATGCCATCTTCTTGGAAAATCAGTTTATCCTTGATAAAGGCAGTGGAGGAAAATTGAGCTTGAAGAGAAAGTCTCTGAAAAGCAACGAGTCATGGATCCTATTGAAACCCATTCATAAAGAGCCAGTACACGATGTCCCTCGACCACCTCGTAGATCTAGTAGGGTCTCCCATCCTCCCGATAGATACTTAGGTATACTAGAAGAGGATACCGAGAAAATGTTCCTAGTGGGAGATAGGGATCACATACAGGATCCCAAAACCTACAACGAGGCGATATCTGATATCGATTTCGAGAAATGGCTGGAAGCTATGAAGTCAGAGTTAGACTCCATGCATTCCAACCAAGTCTGGACCTTAGTAGATCCACCAGAAGGTATTGTACCTATTGGATGCAAATGGATCTACAAAAGGAAGATAGGTTCGGATGGAGAGGTAGAGACCTATAAGGCAAGGCTTTGTGGCGAAAGGGTATAGTCAGCGCGAAGGCATTGACTATCAGGAGACCTTTTCACCTGTAGCCATGCTAAAATCCATCCGAACATTGCTTGCCATTGCAGCATTTCATGATTATGAAATCTGGCAAGATGGATGTGAAAACTGCTTTCCTGAATGGATATCTTGATGAAGATATCTATATGGAACAGCCTTTGGGTTTCACTTCCAGTGATGGAGATCACAAGGTCTGCAAGCTGCAAAGGTCCATCTATGGACTAAAGCAAGCGTCTCGAGTTGGAACACTCGTTTCGATGACGCAATCAAAACGTTTGATTTCATCAAAACGAAGAGGAACCGTGTGTTTACAAAAGGTTAGTGGGAGTGCTGTCGTTTTTCTCGTACTGTACGTAGATGACATTCTCCTGATTGGGAATGATATTCCCATACTAACCTCGG
>NW_024069094.1:0-69525 GCF_009389715.1 Phoenix dactylifera
TTCCTTCTAAATTTCTCACTGTTTTTGAGGGTATGCTCAGTAATAAAAATAATTTCCAAGTCAATTGTCATGATATGGCAATTCAAAGAATGAAATTCATATTATCTTTGGCCTAGGTAAAGAAACCAAAGTGGCAAAAGAATTTGGTAAGTTGTTTTTTTTTAAATGTACCTTTGGTGGGACTTTATTCTTGCACCTATGAAATCAAAGTATCAAACTAACCTATTTATAGTACTGTAAGCAAGGAAATAATATATTATGAGATAATCCTGTCATAAGAAGTTTATAGAGGAAATATTCATTGGATTCTTTGTCCTAAACCTTTTGAAAGAACTGCATGTTTATTTTTTGGCCCGAGCTCAGGGATTTTGTCATGAACGACAATATAGTTGTATCATCTGCTTTTGTTTTATTGCAAAGTGATTGGGGATCTAGTAGTCGATAATGTGAAAGTTTGTTGTTAATATGCTGCACCAAGAATATTAATAAACTGCTGTAGTATGAGCTGAGTCAACTAATAATTTCAGCATTGTGATGATGTTGAAAAGAGACTGCAGCATATGACACCAATGATTCATGTTTATGGAAAATTATTTTGCTGGTGTCAATAACGGCAATTTATGATATCTATATCTGAACTTCTTTGGAATTTTTCTCAAGTTGTCAGAGTGCTGGATGAAGACTGCTATTGGTCTATTATGTAAGATATGAGGTGCAAGTTACTTACATCCTATGTATTTATGTTACTATTTAGAAGAAAAGCTTAGAAATATTGTCAGCAACATATGAGCATTGGAATGACCATTGGCAGTTCAATGAAAAATTTTGTCCTAAATCCTAATTGATAACTTGGTCAGGCTGATAGAAGGGCAATAATGCAACATGTTCAATAATTTAATCATAGTTCGATGGTTAGCACTTGTAACAGAAGTCAATATTTAAATTTACATACTCGCTGGAATTGAAATATTGTTTTCATCTTTAGGGCCACTGTGGGAGTCAAGGTTCACATTTTTCTGGCAGGCCTGGGCCGATGTGCCTCCCTAGATAGCTGAGAATTTTATTGTGCATTGTCTTGTGATCAGTTATCTTCCACTCATATTTCATAGTTGCCATAAACCCTGTAGTCATGCTTCATATGTTTATAAAATTCATTGCAAAAACTGTTCATCATCAAAGAGACTCCATCGATAGTAGGCTAGTAGCTTTGGACTTTGTACCTTGGATGTTTTCTGGTTAAATCAAGGAACTCAGACACTGTCTAGAATCTAGATGGAGTTTCTAAAAGAATATTTCTCTAAGAAATTTAAGAACCTAATTATATTTCAATTAGTCCTGGAGATTCCTCATAGATATAAAATTTATTGTTGTTTTTGTATTCACTGGTGAACCAGTGTTAATAACAGGGCCTGCCTAGCAACAGCGATTTCTAAATCGTTGCTTGGACTAAGTGTCCCATTAGAGATCCAACGAGGGCTAATCTAAGATCAAATATTATTAGCAAAAGTTGAGCTTTACATATGTATTTATTTATATGGTCTATGCCATTTATGTTTTTGAATGTATTTGTCTATTTTATGAGATCTATAAACAATACTACCCATTTTATAAAATCTATAAATGTACAAGAACATCTGATAAAGTAAAATAAGGTTTAGCTTTTCTCCTACCCCTTTTGCACCTCTCTTCTTATTTCCTCTTTTCTGGCCCTGCTTGTTGCTTCCATATTATGTGGTCTCTCTTCTTATTTCTGCCTCCTTCTGTGTTTTAACATAGTTAAAATAAAATTTTCCATTTCTCCCTTTTTTGTTGTCTTATCAATTCTTTCCTTAACACTTCATCCATTAAACTTTTGTGCATCATTTGTCCCATTTCTCTTTATTTTCTTTTTCCTATTCCTCTTTTTCGTCCTACTTTTCCTCTTCTACTTCCTTCTTGTCCAGAATCAGATTATGTTGATTTAGTGTAAACTCAAAAGATTGTGTAAAAGTTCAAATCTAGTGGTCATTCTTATGATATTTTATAGTTCATAAACTAAGAAGCATAGGATACTGCTCAAAGTAGAATAATTTTTTAATTGAACATTGTTTGATGTAAATTGATGTATTAATATTATTTATTTTTCACTTTTCATGATCATGATATATAATTGCAAAATAGGAAGCATGCCCACATTTTTTTCCAGTATCATAAATTTTTATTTTATTTCCTAATCCTCTCAGCAAATGATACATATTTCTCCAGGCATTCTAGTTTCCTCAATAATGTTCTGACAAAAGCTGATCTTATATCATAGACAACATAATAGATCATTGTCAGGTCATTCAAGTTTTTGATTTATTAAGGCAAAATTTTTGTGAACTTGTTTGCTTAAGCAAAGTAAAAGGCAGCTCGAGTCACTCAGGCAGTACAACCTAAGCGCCACTGGGCTTTAGAGATTCTCTCTGCCTAGTGACTGCTTAATTGCCTTGACTACCTTGTTGGTTAAGAACTCTAGTTTGCTTAGTGTCTATATTAACAACATATATTTCTTTAAAAGTGAGTTGTTTTTGCTATCTACTAGGATTAAACTTTTGAGGCACCCCTGTCTTGCTTTGCCTCACTTAGACATCAGTACTTACAATTTGTATCCTGATATTTATGGTGCATTTCTCATTTAAGTTTCCAAAAAAATTGAGCCATCTTATGTACTGTACTTCCTTAATGTATGTTTTTTTAAAAAAAATTGTGACAGGATTTTGGATTGGTGCTTATATTTTGAATGAAGTCCATGAAAGATATTCTATGGGTTCAAGTTGTTTCTAGATTCTTGCTGTTAGTCACGGTATGTTATTTCTTCGTAATAATTTCACTCTAGACCTTGTCTTAATATTTCATGGCTGTAATGTGGACATGGCTTCATTTTCTGGTGTATAGGAGTATCTAGTTGTCTCATTTTGGGACATGCAGTACATGTACAAAGACATGAAGCCTAAATTCTATAGGATTATGGAGCTAGCATCCGATAGCATTAAAGAAATTGGATATTGTATTCTGCTCTTTTTTTCTAACAGTTTATAATGGTCAATTTTTCTCCAATGTTGAATTTGAACAAGCTGTGTTTTGATCAAATTAATCCAGCAGGGCTGGTGATGTAAATTGTTGCACTTTTCTTTGCCTGATACTTTGACATCTTAGGTTGTCTATACAAGGATTGTAATATCATGTGCTTGTGGCATGCTGGTCTGGTAGTGGCATGAAATGCTGTGCCATGCCAGTCCTTTGCGTGAACTAGCATGACAGGATGCTGAATACTAGCATGCTTCTGGTACATTGCCATGGTAGGAACATGCCACTAAGGCACAGCTGCAGTATGTATAATTCTGTACCGTGCTATGACATGCCGTTACTTGAATCTACTATCCATAGATGAAGCAACTAGGGTGGCCTAGTGCATGAGGCTCCTGCTAATGCAAGGTCTAGGGAGGGTCAATATATGCACTCTTACCCCCACATGTGAAGAGGTCATTTCTATGTTTGAAACTGTAACACCCAGATTTATAGTGGAGCAACCTTACTGTTCCACCAAGGCTCACTCTCTTACAAATGAAGCAATTGATTATTCAATTAAAACATCAGTGTTTGGTTGGACCGTAAACTTGTGTTACATTTGCATATAGGAATTGTATTAATAGAAGAAATTTATGCTGGAAAGATTTAAGTTAATCATGCCTATATCTTGAATGTTTCTTTGTTATCTATTGCCTTTTGATGGAATGAGGTTAGTGCACATGTAATGTCCTAGTTGTACATCCTATCTATGGGACAATCACTAAAAAAATGGAGGGAAGATATGAAATCTCTAAAGATCTTGTTGTCTATTTGCATATTCCATAGGTTTTCCAAATTCACATGGCTATGCAGGAGCATCGATTGATTTTTTTATACTTAGTTGTTCACTACAAGGTTTGCCATACCGGTCGGTACTATACCGTACCAGACGTACCATACCGGTATCGAACTGCTATGCACTCTCGTACCATACCGACACTCGGTACATCTTGCAGTCTTGTACCGCACCGTGTACCTACACTATAATAGATACGGGGCCCGGTACCGAGACAACGAATCTTGGCTCACAATATAGACTACAATAGCATGCATATGGGTCGGGTTGGTTTGAGTTAGAGGCCAAGGTTCGCCGTACCGGTACCGAACCCCGTACCGGTACCGTACGCTCGGTACCGACCGTACCGACATTGGGTGTACCGATACGGTACCCATCGGTACGGGTACGGTACGCTCTGGTACCGACCGGTACCCGACCGGTACAGATGCGAACCTTGTTAGAGGCTAACCTAGAAGTAACCCAATTCTGTTCGGTTCTTATTTTTGGAATTAGATCCGAACCAATCAATGGTGGAACCAACCCAACCCAAAGCAACCTAATAAAAAGTCAGGGTTCTCAAATTACCCAGAAGTTTTTTTAAAAGCAACTAAAACTATTAGTTTTATTTAATAGAACAAATTAATAATAGAGTTTTAATTATAAAAGGTAATATATAATATATTTAGAGGCATCTTATAACAATAAAAATTCAACATATTTATAAATCTAGAATATAACATGTTACAAATTACAATCTCAGTAATTAATACGTTATTCAAAGAAAGAATATTAAACCAAAATCATAGTGAAGAATGGCATGTAATCTTCCACTCAAAAAAAGAAATATGAAGATCAACCATATTTTGTAATGTATAATTAATATACTATTATAAATTAACTTTACGTATATATATTGATTGGGTTTGGTCCAAGTCCCGGTTGCCCAATCTCTTAACCCAAACTCTAACCAACCAGGTTTGTAAAAATTGGAACCGGAAGCAATCAATCCCATTAGGAACCCGAACCAAACCAATCCAATAAGGCCAGTTCGGTCTGTTCTCAGGTTAACTCAAACGCATGTGCACCCCTAGACTAGGTTTTGTTTAGATGTGAGCAGTAATATCAAAAAGCGCACATCTGCAAAGCATTAATATCAGGAGATGTACTAGTGGGGGAAAACCCATGTTAAGCATCTTTGATTCTTCCATTCATCTTCCCATTGCTTGTAGGATAAATATATGAAAGTTATGTTGTTTTTTTTGAGGAAAGCAAGGAAGCCATGCCTAACTTTCCCATGCCCATTGGGCTCAGCCAGTAACAAAAGCACTACTGCAATTATACCCTGCAGCCTCTTTGCTGCAAAATCCAAGACACCTGTTCCTAAACCCTGACACTTACTTTGGCTACGTTTTCTAACTGAGATCCCACCTGCTTCACCAGAATCATTGGGACAAGGCTCACAAATATGTGGGACTTGAAATATAGGAGAGAGTATTACATTGAAAAAACAAAAAATGCCTAGGAAGTGGGTTATAACTTATAAGCAATTAGTTATTCAAGCTTTATGGACAGTGAGGTGTAAAGTAGCGAAGTAGCAATGAAGCTCAGATCCAAGACTAGTTAACGGTTCAAAATTCAAGTTCAACATGCAGGCCTGCATTGAAATCAAGACAATCCTGCATGACTTACCAATGAAGATAAAGGAAAGGAGCCTCCAGTGGTTGTGCATGATTTCCTGTAGCCCGAGTCCTTGTATTATTGCTTGTTGAAGCACTTTAAATTTGAGAACACAGCTTACTGCCTCATCACAACATGCCCTTTGGAAATTGGTGATAGTTTCCAAGGACAAAACCAGAAAACTGCCATTTGACATCATTGCTGCATTGTTTTCCCTAATTACTCAAATCTTCCTCTTCTTTGGAAGATATGGCAGGGGAAGGCGCAATCTTGAGGTGGGAGGTAGATTGTTATGGTGCAAGGGGGGAGGGGAGGGAGGGAGAGAGGGGTGGAGAAGAGATGATACAGAAAAAACCAGAAAGAAATAGAGAAAGCACTAAAGAATCAGCGGATGGGGTTTATAGCTGGTTAGAATGGGAATTCATTTCATTTTTCATTTGGACTTCTTTGAAAAACTGCGAAGCCTAGTTCATTTGATGTTTGTGGCATCCAGCTTGGTTATAGCTAATCATAGGGCATTGTAGGTTGGCTTTGGAGTCTTAGATGAGGTTCCCTAGCATTTCTCTTGTTTGTTTGAGTCTTGATATGACTGAGTAACATTTGAGGAATATATTTACCAAAAAAGACATGCGAGGAATTGACCTGTGCAACCACTAAGCTAGGCAAGGCTGAGCCTAGTTAACATTATATCCATTATGCCTGAACCTTGCACAGCTTGATCTTCGAACTGAAATCCCAAGCATGTGCCAGGCTCGGTGCAATGTAATAGGGCTTGGGCCTGACCAGCACAGCCTAGACATAGATTCATTCATTCTTGGCCGCACCCAAGCGGGCACCCATGAGTGGGGGTTGGGGACAACGAAACAGGTTTGACCATGGAAGATAAGGAAAAGAAAGGACAAGATGGTGGTGGCAGCTGGCTGGGTGGGAGGGGGAATAGAAAGGAGGAAGAGGAGGTGGTGATGTTGGTGGTTCTAGCCTTTGGCCCAGGGAGCGAGAGAGGAGGATGAGCGGATGCTTAGAGAGAGAAAAAGAGAGTTTACCCTAGTCGTTTGTGGGTTGTGATCTCCACCCAAAGCGGAAGTAATGCCTAGAGAGAAGGGAGATTAAGATGGAAAATGGAAAGATTTGGGGGAATAAATGAGATTGAGAGGGAGAAATTAAGGTTTCTGTTGCTACCTCTTTGAGAAGCCATGGTGAGAGAGAGAGAGAGAGAGAGAGAGAGAGAGAAGAGGAGAGGGTGAGAGGAAGTTAGGAGAAAGGAATTTAAAGAGCCCTTAGGGGTGGGGGGAGAGAGGGGCCTGTGGGGATTTGGGGCAAGAGGTGTAGAGAGGCCATGTTGGGAAGACGTCGAAGAGAGAGAGAGAGAGGGAGGGGGTCGATGAAGGATGGGGAGTAGGTGTGGGGGGTGAAGAGGAGGGGGTAGCATGAGAGGGAGGAAGAGTTTTAGGGTCATCCCATCCTCTCTTATTTACTTTTTTAATTTTTTAATGGGACATATGAGTTATTACTTTGAGTATAAATTTTATATATCTAATTTTTTTATAAAAAGTTTGGGTTTGGCTAAGCTAAAAATTGGTGAGCCTGAGCCTGCCCAATTTCAATTGGGCCTTGAAAAATGAAAGCCCTATCCAGCCCATCAGGCCAAAATCCTTGTCTCAACCCTAGCAAAAATAGGGCCTTTCCAGGTCGGCTATGGTAGGCTTGGCCACTTTTGCACAAGTCTCACAAGGAATAGAGTTGGAATATTTAAAATACTTATAGAAATATCATAGAAAATGAGCTAAGCCTTATGCAGTTTTCACAAGGCAATGTTTGGGGAACACCATACACAAAGCTTTCCAACTTATCTCATTTCCCTTCTTGCTCATTGTCTAGTTTCACTGCTTGCCATAAACTAGAAGATTTGAAAGCTTAATTTCTTTAAGGTTTGATAGATTAATTCATCTTGAATACTTGTCATATATAATATCTGAAGAAATTATGATCAAATCCAAGCTGGAGATATCAGAAACCATTTATGTGACTTATTGTTGATCTTTTATTATTTTGCCGAGGTATATCTTTTACATTCAAAAACAAGCAAATCAGGGCAAACAATTCCTCACTATATGATAGTCACTAAAGCACGTCCCTTTTCTGGTTGGCATGTGCTTGTATTGGAGGCATATGTAGTTCAGGTTATTGAAACCTGGAATATAGATGTAGTTAGCATAGGATAGTATGATTTGTTGAAAGATGCTGGAAAGTCGGAAATGTTGGTCTAAAAGGTGGATGGGTACACTCCATCTGTGCCATCATTGAATCAGGATACTCAGGCTAGTTATGACTTTGGTAAAAAGTGGAAACAGAGCAGGGATTAGCTCTACATAAAATAACATTAAGTTAAGGAAATATAGTAAATGAGCTTATTTATTGGGATCTTGAACGTAAGGGAAATGTAATTGGTTGGAGAATGGTAACAATCAATAAAAACAAAAATGATATACAAAATTTTACCAAATATCATCAATTTAAATGCATGAGCCACACTTGGAAGTTATGGGAGAGGGTGGTGGCACAAAATAGTAAGAAAATATTGACAACTCAGACCACCATCCTGGTGTCCTGATAGTTTTAGTTTTTTTTCCTTTTTTTTTCATTAGGCAAATGATGGAAAGTTCTGGAGTAAAAGAAATCATCTATTCTGTGGTCTTTATTGACTTGAACAAGGCAAATGATCCAATATTATGGGTTCTAGTTTGATTGGTATTAAGGAGGAAAGTTGTCTGTAAAGTTTAGCTCTTGTCAGGAATCTGTATGATGGAGAAATGACAAGTGCTAGAAGTAGAAGTAGTTTCAGGGAATGAAGGATTCCCATTATAGGGGCCAACATCAAGTGTTGAGACTAACCTCCTTTCCATTTACATATTTGGATTTAGAAATGGGAGAACCATATATATCAAAGCTTCGAAATGATTAAGGTTGATTTTGTAGTATATACTAACAAGAAAAAGATCCTGCTTGCAGAGTCGTGCAGGGCAGAATCAAGTTTCTAGAGAGGATTTGACAGAAGGCCTATGCTTCTAGAATGATCATTAAGCATTTGACACTAACTTATGATGGGAACTGCTTGACCAAGAATCAGACAATCTCGCTGCTTGCAGCTTATCCCTTAAAAGAAGGCCAATGCTTTGTGAATGATTTTTCAAGGAGCATTGGAACAAGGATACCTCATGATAAGAGTGATACATTTTGACAAGAAAGAGTTGAGGGGTATGTGTGGCTTCCTTCTCTTTTTGGTTGTAATCAACTATCGAAGTTGAGGGATTTCATTTTACGAGGGTGCCTCCACATTATTAACATCAGAAGACCATGCATTCCCAAAGATAACGAGTTGACAGACTAGGAAGCTTAAGGGAAAAGACTCACTCTGGATGAAGAACCAGGATCCTCACGATGGAGTCACAAGCTCGCAAGTTTTACTTCTTACACAAGTCTTCCAGTAGATCTGCAAGGATGATTACCAAGTAGGTACTTGTAGGACCAGGACTTTCTTGGTCCTGAGTCTGGATCTACCAGCTGCATCACTAGGCATGTTAAACCTTCATATAAAGCAAGTTACTGATATCACCAGATGATCTGGTAACCATTTCCTGAAGCTGACCATGTTCTGACCATCCCAAGCAGAGTATGGCCTGGGCTTCCTATGTTTTATGTAGTCCGTAGCATGCTCTTCTTCAGTTTGTAGTTTTGATGCCAGCAAACTGCATCATACTAAAGAATTTGCTAGATTACCATGATACCAGGTTGGAGAGAAATGGTGTATCTTATCATAATTGAATTATATAAACCTTCGTCTTTCTGAATTATGCATAGTCTCATATTGCAATTGAAATTTGGTTCGATGCAACCCAAGTGGCAGTATAACTGCTGCTATCTCAGCTGGATCAACAATCAATCATGAACAATCTTCTATGCTTAGAATGTCTGTATTTGGTTGCCTGGTATTCCAGAACTGTACTTGCACATTGAGATCTGTGATTGCTTGTTGTGTATCCAGCTGGTGGTGCAACCTCTGCTACTCAGTTGCGCACACCCTCTTCAATTTTTATTTGAATGCAATCAGTGGCTATTACATACATAAGATGACATGTCTCATGTTTGTTGCCTTTGCCTTGTAGGCAAGTGTGCTTGTGCTGGTTTTCTTTTCAATGTCGGTTTCTCAACCTCTGCTGTCTCAAATAAGCTTAAGGAAAAGAGAATCCACGGAGTTTGTAACTATGGGCCAAGCTTTGGGGATACCAGGCTGTGGATTGCTCGTACAGACAGCATCTGTGGCAGGTGTAGATCTTCATCAACCTTTGGACAAACTGCTGCAGGACAAGAGGTTTCGTCAATCTTTCATGGACTTTGCAGACAGGTTACTTTTTCTGTTTGTGTTTTTTGTTCCACCTGCACCATCAGAGTGGATATGTATAATACCTTATTGTCATTCTTCATTTGATAAACAGTTGTCTTGCTGGTGAGAGTGTTCATTTCTTTGAAGAAGTACATGAGCTGGGCAAGATACCTCTCGATGATCCTGTAAGAAGAATTTACATGGCAAGGCACATCATTGAGAATTACATTGTTACTGGTATGTTATTGTTCTGGTGTCGTCATCACCAGTTATTTTAGCAACTATGGTATTACAAACCAACCATACTTTATATTATTTTTTATTTTGATGCTGGAAAGTTAGAATGAGTAAATGAATAATGAGTGAATGGGGTCTAACTGCCCCCGGATTGTCATCCTTGCTTCCATCCAGAGTTCTCATGAACACTCTGCTTCTCTCACGAGTTTTGTGAACTCTATTTCGATGCTGGATTTTTGCCATAAGCTAACAGCTAAGATTATCCAATTTCATATGTCAGGTGCAGAAATGGAGATAAATATATCTCACAGGACCCGTCAGGAAATCCTAGGCACCCTGGATCTTGCTCACCCTGATCTCTTCAACCATGCAGTAAATGAGATGATGCAGTTGATGAAAATGGTAAGTTTATTTATAAATAAATTGTTTGGTATTACTAGTTGTTACCACTTTCAGCAACTACAAGGTCACTAGTCTTTTGTTTTCCAAAGAATTTGTTGAAAGATTACTGGTCATCTATGAATTTTGTGAAGTTCAAAGAAGAAAATCCAAGACAACCTGACAGTTCTGAGCCTGCGGGGTGGGATCTCTCTCCAAGACTAAGTTGTGTGCGGTGCACTGACAATCCATTTAATCACGAACAATTGCATAAATGCCCCTCGGGGCGCAAATGTGATGTGTAACTTGAGGACATGCTTGCTTTTTTTATTGAACCTAGTATCATCTTAGCTTGCCCTCAAAATTGCTGTTAGTTTTGTTTATATGTAGTCTTCTGGTAAGAGATTGTGTTAATAGTTGAGAGGATGCTGATGCTGCCATTGTACAGACTCTATCAAAGACTTTGTGGTTGAAGTGGAGAGGATTGTGTCGAGTAATATGGTCAATTTTGGCATCAAGCAGCTTAAATAAACTTAGATGTCAGGATGGTGTGTAACCCTTGATCTCATTAAAGCTTTGTAAGAGAGTATCCTCCATGCCATGCAGGTAGCCTTTTTTTTATTTGTTTTGCTAGTGATTTATATCGAACGAGTTAAAATATTAAGTTATATCTATAGCCAAGCAATGATGTAATGATCACCTGTAACTTATAACACCAATCACCATTCTTTTTCATGGATTGGTGCGAACAGGAGGGAACAAGGGAAATATGGTGTGCTTCTCCTGCATGTTCGCTGCACCACCGCAGCTTCCGAACTGCATCCATGCACCAGTGGTGATTAAGTTCTGTATGTGTTTTTCACAAACATTGCATACTTTGGCCATCGGTGAGATTCTGCTCGACATGCCTTTGAGTTGTGCTTCCTCTAATGAGGAGAACCCTCAGAGTTCTATTCATGCCCTAAATACTAATTATCCCATTCTTGTGTCAGGGACTAAATATAAAATATTAACTGAACTAAATATATAATGGAAATCAAAATAAGGATCTGGCGTTAATTTTCCTCGAGGGTGGGGCTATTTTAGTAACATCTTGCTCCCTGCGACTTTGTAAGAAGATAAAGGAGGATAGCTCTTGCTAGAAAAATAATTTTCGGCTTTAATGGCTCTTGTGGGAAACAAAGTTTAATTTGTATTGAATTTTACAGTTCTAGATGTATTTGGTGTCGCAGGCTAGCTTTGTGTTGGTCATGGTATTCACGGAATAAAGGTGAGAAATCTGGCTGCAACTTTTGCTAAACAACACTCTATATGTTGATTTCCATGTAAAAGACAGCAGCAGGTGGGGTAGTACCGGCTTTTGTCATCAGAGGCTTAGATTCTAGAGTGGTGGCTGTCAGATTTTTGATGTCTCGGTTCTTGAAATAGACCTGAGGGTGGCATAGCTGGCCTGAGCCACGCCCGGGAGGGTTGAGGACTTCCTCTGTTATACTTGAGGGAGATTCTGCCACCGTGATTTGATGGATTCAGGGTGGATCTAGCGACGGTGGAAGGGGCCACCTTCTGCTTCGAGACATATGGGCAATGGTGAGGGATGGTGTGGCCTTTCAGGCTTAGCATGTTTTTAGAGAGGTAAACAGGGCTACGAATTGGATGGCGTTGTATGTGGCCAGCCACTCAGGAGGTGTCTTGTGGGCTATGAAAGCGGAGCTGTCTAGATCGCTTCAGAATTTGTTGTTTTCTAATTTTATTGGATGTATCCATATTAGAAATGTATGAATTATCCGTTATAGCAAAAAAAAAATGTAGAGGACATAGGTAATGTGATGCCATCTCGACATAACTAGTAATGTTGAATTTGAACTTAAAAAAAATGTCAAGATTTTTGTAGGCTATCAAGTCAACCACTTCCTCAGGCTCCTCCACCAAGTTAACATATTTACCTCTATATACTCTCAAAAACATATTTCTATACGAAAAATTTGGACACGTATTTAACTCAGTCCATGTCTAAGGTCAAACAAAGAGGTTCAACATCAGGCTCAGATCGAAGTCAGTTTTGAAAAGCTAATACAAATTAAGAAGATAAACCTAGAGATATGATCAAATAATACTGATCTAGGCACATTATAAAGGTTCAGCATGAAGATCAATTAATAATTCTATTCAATCATGAGGAGATTATTTCCTTAACTATTTTTCATATTCGTACCAAATCAAATCCTAGTACACTTGTCGGGAGATTCTATTTTACCATTATTTTTCTTTTTTGTAGAAATCTCTTTTATTTTCAGCAAGAAACAAATGTGGACGTGTTCATTGGTAGGTTTAAGGGTCCTACAATTATAAATAGAAATACCTAGAAATTGTAAAAACCACCTTGAGTTGAATTAAAATTCTAGTTCTATTCTCTATTTTTCTGCGAGTTGATTTTATTATTCTTGTAGCTTGTTCCTCCTTTCTTGCTACTCCTTTGTTAGATAGATCCTTTTTCCCTTTGAAGAGAAATCACCACGTCCATTATTTTGGTATCAGAGCGGTTTTGGTTAGACCTGATGCTCTGATTGACATTGAAATCATAGTTCTCCGAAGTACCCACAATGCTCTATATGTTAGAGATTAATCCAAAAATGTGGAGATAAACAACTAAAAATGAAGCATGATCATAGTTCGGTCAAGAACACTGCATTAGAGAATTAGATTGAAAGGATGATGTGCTGTTGAATGCATCTTCTAAGCATCCCATCAACCCTTTCACTGCATTCTCTAAATCATGGCATAGCTCGACTTCCCCGATTTGATAATCGAGCTATGCAAAATAGTGATAGGCACTTTAGCATTAAACTTGAGTTTTTTAAGTTTCATGGGAGGTTAAATCCAAAGGACTTCCTTAACTGGATCACCACAACCAAAGGGTTCTTTGAAGCTATAAGCATCCTCAACCATATGAAAATGAAGATCATGACTCTTAAATTATAAGGCTATCCATTTATTTGGTGAGAGAATAATCAACATTAATAAGCGAATATTGAAAAGATGAAGAACACCGACTATATGGAGGAGTTTTTCAAGATATCCATTTTAGCATGGCCATATGAGAATGAAGTCATGTAATTCATTACCTCATTGGCTTATGGGTTATAATCTATGATGAGATTGCAAATTACATGATGTGCTACTGAGTGATACCTATCAAAAGGCACTACATGCTAAAAGAAGCTGGAGAGGGCATAAGCCCTTCACTAGCTTTCAACAAACTTAGAATAGGTGGCAACAAGAATCTTGCTTTCTCCCTATGGGATGCATACCTAGAAATAATACTAAACATCATACTACCAACCGCAAAAGGAGGGACAAGGAGCATGCATGAACGAAGAGAAACATTACAAGTATTCCTAAAAAATCTTTCCTGATAAATACTGCATGTTATGCGTATGGGGTCAGAGGGCACCATGCATTTGAATGCTCGGGATGAAGCCACACTATTTATTTTTTTTTGGTGCAACGGCGGCTCACACACTACGGATGTGAATGCAGTCAACAAAATTAGAAAATAAAACACTACATAATGGCCCTGGAATAGACCCACTTCCAACCCAAACAAAACCACCGGAGTGGTGGGCCGTATAGGAGGCCACCCAATCAACTGCTTCGTTGGCCTCCCTAAACACGTGTGAAGCCTGGTGGGAGTCACACTCCTCCATCAACCTGCAAATCTCATGGATCAACAGCCGGTCTTCAGCAGTGCATCCTTGTCTCTGGATCCATTCAACCACTGTGGCTGAATCGCACTCGAGAATAATATGGTCCGCACCCAGTGTCCGCCTTGCATAGTAGATGCCCTCCCAGGCTGCTCTAAGCTCGGTACACACCACTGTTGAGTCAAAAGTCCGCCGACCATGTGCCGCAACTAATTTGGAGTCGTGATCTCGGATGGCGAACCCCACGCCACTACATCTTTCCTCATCATCCACACTGCCGTCGAAGTTCACTTCGAGAAAACCAGGGGATGGGGGCATCCAGGAGATGAGTACTGTCCTAGACGTTGTGTGAGCAGAATGGAGGGCCCAGATGTCCCCAGCCAACTTAGGTGATGCCTTTGTAACACCGGTGATCTCAGCCTCCTGCATAAGGGCTCTAGCCGCTATCACCCTCGGATGAGGGCTGACTCCCTTGAAGACTCGGGCATTCCTATCCAGCCAACACTGGTAGGCTAGACAGGCAGCAGATGTCCCCCTCTTCTCAAACACAGATCTTCATGCCGAGGCCTCCAGAAATCATAAAAACTCCTCGGCAGACGACCATCTCTGCCACTGATCCGGCTAGCCCGAAGCATAGCACCATATCTGTTTGGCCCGCGAACAGTCTATGAGGGCGTGGAAAATGGTCTCCTCCACCTCCGAGCAAGTCACACAAACTGTAGGGACCCTCACACCCCGCCTCCCCAACACAGCTCTAGTAGGCAGGTATCCCCAGACCACCTTTCAGATAAATAAGGCAACCCAAGGATGAATGTGCAGCCTCCAAATCCATCTGCTCTCCATCTGTCGAGTCAAGGGTCCCGGGGACCAGCCCCGAGAGGTCTCGGGCCCTCACCATCGGCGACCTAGACATGCTCCACACTCTCTTGTCAGCTGTCGCCCTCTCCGAGATGGGCACAACTAGAACCCTCTTAGCCAGATGCTCCCGGAACATGTGCCCAATGAGATCCATGTCCCACCTCCGCTTTCTTCTGACGAAGAGCTCGCATACCCTTCGGCCCTCCAGCCATCCATGGTCAACCATGGTGGGCCAACCCTACAATATCCCCTTAGCTAACCACCTATCCTCCAAAATTCTGACTGTCTAGCCATCCCTGATCTCCCATCTGATCTTCGGTAACACCCTCGGGATATGCGCACAAATCTTCCTCCATATGAAAGATGCTCTTCGTCCAGCGTGCATGGTGTCCTGGGCTGCCAGGTCATCATATTTCGCCCTCATCAGAGCGCCTCATAAACTAGCCAGCTTCAGAAGAAACTTGGCTGCCAGCCTGGTCGAAAGTATCTTCCTATGCTCGATCGGTGAGTGAACACCCAATCCACCCTGGCTCATCGGCTGACAGATGGTTTCCCAAGCCATAAGGTGGACACCCCCTCTGTCACCCTGCCACCCCTAGATGAAATTTCTGAACAACCTCTCCAAACCTCGTAGAGTTGCAAGTGGGACCATGGTATTAGAAAGCAAGTAGATGGAAATGGAGCTCAGGACTGACCATACCAGGATAACTCTGCCCATCATCGATAGTGCACCCACTTGCCAGCTCTCCAGTCTATGTCTGATACTTTGCTCCATGCTCGTACACTCCCTCCTGCGCAGTCGGCGTCCCGTGATCGAAATCCTGAGGTACCTGAGGGTCCTCTCCTGCTCACCGATCCCCAGGATGCTCATGATAGACGCCTTCACCCCATGCTCAGTCTTCGGGCTAAAGCAGATGGCTGACTTGGACAGGTTGATCTGCTGACCAGATATCCAACAGTATGTCCCCAGGATCCTTCTGATGGCTAGTGTTGACCTCCTCGTCGCACGAGCTAATAGCATACAATCATCTGCAAATAATAAGTGTGAGATCGGGGTCATCCCCTACGTCGGGTTGTAGGCCTCCATCTCTTGCGTCGACGTCGCCTGCTGCAAAAATCGGGACAGGGTGTCTGCACATATGATGAACAGAAGGGGTGATAGGGGACATTCTTGTTGGAGTCCCACCGATGACTTGAAGTAGCGAGACGGCGAGCTATTAATTAGTAGTGTAAAGGACGGTGTCAGAATGCAACCCTGTATCCATTTGATCCACTGTGGATGGAAGCCAAATCCCTCTAGGCAATGCACCACAAAATTCCAGCTCATCCTGTCATAAGCTATATTGATACAAATGATGAGTGAGTGTGAGTAGCAAATGATGCCACATATTGAACCAATCGATGAGCCAATTTGTTTTTTGGCCTTTATTTTAAGGTTCATGGTTAGCTCATCATCTGCATCAATGAGGTCGACTCGTAATCTTATATATATAAATAATACTTAAAACTATATTTTAAAATAATTTCATTATCATATATATGTGTTTATAACATAATAATTTTGAATCATTATCATTACATTGCCATATAAATGTAGTTGAAAATATAGTTTGATACGTAACATAAGTTTTTGGATACAAGTTTTACTTTTACAAATAGAAGCAAAAATAAAAAGAAAGAGTAAGAATGGAGAGAACGAAGCCGTTCTCCCATTGACCTGGCCGTTAACTCAAATCCTGTACAAGCCCCAGATGCTCTCCCCCAATCCGTTCACAAGGCGAGGCAGATAGTTATGGGAAAGAAATGCTGTGCAAGACGAACGGAGGTCGTATCCATCACGGGAAAGAAGGATTCACCTTCCTTCTTGTCAATCCACCATTCGATCGAATAGTATTTGCTTTGTAATTTATGCAGATGGATGAACGAAAAAAAAAAAAAGATTACTTTTGGATTGTATAGAGCGCTCCAATGGTACGAAGGAAGAACATCATTCTTTTGCGCAACCGATACAACCTTCATGGACAAAAATGGGAAGCATATTTATAGGAAGATCAATAGAACCGCAGATTGGTGGCTTCTTACGTGACTAGTTACTCAGACGGTACTTTATAGATGCAGAAGAAAAAGTTGCCTATGGTTCTCCGTGATATTTTGTTTTTACATTTTATTGGATGGATCTATATTCGTATATTGTGAGGCTGCCCGTTTTAGAAAAAATAAAAATAAAATTAAAATTAAAATAAAAAGACCGATACAAGCCGAACCCGTACAACACTCACAGCCCAAATTTGTGGCGGGTTTCCAGATAAGCCTTCTTTTCCAGGCCGAAAAGAACCAAAAAAAGAAGGTGAAAAGCTCGGTCGCCAATGGCCGCGACTGCTGCTTCTCCAGCTTATTCCTGCGTAATTATTCTATCGAAGAAAAGCCTCTCTTCTCCTTTTTTGCTTTCGAGAACTATTACTTCTGTTCCCACTCCCCAGTTCCATGGCAGAAGGACGCCACCTTTCCGTTCTTCCTCCTCTTTGGAAAGGAGGAGGTGGGTAGGTGGAGCGATTCCTCGCAGTCGCCGGCGAAGCGTGGTCTGTTCTTCTTCCTCTTCTTCTTCTTCGACTCCGCTGCTTCCGGCAGCTCTGCTCTTCGACTGCGATGGCGTGCTCGTTGACACGGAGAAAGACGGCCACCGGATTTCCTTTAACGAGACCTTTGCCGAGGTTTGATGCTAGAATTTCTGGTTTAGCTTGGGAATTCGATGCTTATATGCTAATAAAGATTTTGATTTGAATTGGTTTGCTGATACATGTTTTGGGCTTTGCCGTATTATGATTAGTCCAGTGAATAGGCTTTTTAAGCATTTTGAATCATTTATAGCCGCAGAGCCTCTTTGTGTAGTGGCAAAAGTTCACATTTTGCGCAATCAGATGAATCTTATTTCGAAGTCAGTTGTAAAATTGAATGGTTTTCTTTGATATGAGTTGTAGTTCAATCATGAAAGATGCTATTCTTCTGTACCGATTAGTAAAGAAGTATGGAGTCCTTGATATCAATCTTTCAAATTGGAGATTGACTGTGAAGTTCCTGTGGTCTGTTTGACTACAAATAGAAAACTTTTCTTGTCAAGAAAATGAAGATTTTTTTTTTCTTTGATGTTCGTTGGTACAATTACAGAAGGAATTGGGTGTTAGCTGGGATGTGGAGCTATATGGTGAATTGCTCAAGATCGGTGGTGGAAAGGAGAGGTAAAAGCTCTTATATCTTAAAAATCTTGATTTGAAGGTTATACCAGCCCCATCATGCTAATTTGTTAACTTGATTTATGAAGTCAATCATCATTAATGGTTTTAATGAAGGGATGATCAAATTTAAATACTTACCTTTTATGCGTTAGGGCTACAACAACTTTGGTCGAAGGACATATTGGGACTTCCATGTGATTATTATGCCAAAATGAAATCTAACTAAAAAATATGCGGCATCTGATTCTTCTATTTTGAAGTATGAATTGAATTAGTGGATTTTTTGTTCATTTTCTTTGTAATAAGATATTTGTTCATAAATAAAATATTATATAAAAATTGGTTAATCTGGAGATGTTTTTCTAGGTTCTTGCCTAATTTTTATTCTAACTACTTTGATTTCTGACTATTTAATGATGTATCCATGGTATGTTAGAATGACAGCATATTTCAACAAGGTGGGTTGGCCGGATAAAGCACCAAACTCTGAAGAAGAAAGAAAAGATTTTATAGCTTCTCTTCACAAAAGGAAAACAGAATTGTTCATGGCCCTTATTGAGAAGAAGCTGCTTCCTCTCCGACCTGGTGTTGCAAGGTCAGACATTTTCAAGTTTCCAATCAAATAAAACTGTAATTGAGATCTGTTGCAGTTTTTGATCCATTATCTTACATGGTGTACTGCCTTAGTTTTTATGAAGTTTGGAATTCTTAAGAACGTCATTCTCACAGATCGGCTTTTGAAGCCCACACCCTCTCAGGAAGATAATGCCATTTACAACCCTGAACTTATGATGTTAAGTACAACTTACTAAGACAATACCGTAATAATATCATATATTTATATTTCTACTTGTAAAGCATAAGCTTCCTTAGTAATCCTAACTCATTCCTTGATGTTGAGATATCTAGTTCCAAAGAAGACATCAGCCTTTAGTAAGGAAAATGTTGAAGAATGTGTTGTCAAGAAAGAGGATGCTCAAAAGAAAACCAAGCTATGCCCTGGTGGATCCTGATGGAAAACTACAAACAGGTTATGGAGTAGAATTAAATGATCTGAGGACATTGGGAAGGCTTACTCGAAGTTTAAATTAAACCACAATAATGTGCCTAGTTCTTCATTTGATGGCATGGCAGTGTTATTATCCAATTACAAAAGCTGCTAGGTAGCCTCATTTTGATATTGTAGTTTGTATGCTCCAACATTTAAGAGATGTTCCAGTTTAGAAAAATGGTCAATTGCTAGTGAAATGTTTCTTCAATGCTAATTGGGCGAGTTTACCAATTGAAATGTGGTAGACTGCAGGCTACTCTACCTTTCTTGTAAAAAATATCCTAATTTTATGAAGCAAAAAACACTATAACAGAATTTAATTGCAAGTTTAAGTGCAGCAGATGAAGGATTTGAACTCTAAGTGCATTGTGGTATAATTTTTCCCATTAAAGGTCCCATGGAGTTCGTTTGTACAACTAGGCAAGTGCATACGGGCCAACATATGATGAACGGTGAAAGCATTATGAAGTAGAATTCATTTATTAAATGGTGAAAGTACTATGGTCGGTCATACATGAAGTCAAAGCATCATATCTTGGATGCCTGCCCTTGAGTAGTTATAGATATTTATTGGTCTTCTGCTGGTTATACCAGGCCATCGATAATTTGTGGCTCCAAATACTATCAACACAAATTTAATGGTGATCTTTCAAAATGAAAATTCACAGAGTTGATCATGATCTACAATGGTTAAATTGCCTAGAAACTAGAAAATAAGTGTCTTGGAGGTCTCTTACCCATACATCAAGAGGTTCTGGATGATTGCAATATAGTTATTGAGATAAATTACCTGATAGGCTAATATAATTTGAAGTTCAAACCACTGATCTTGATGAAAACATCTTAAAGCACATAAAAACAAAAATCAAACTAATATGGATGCTTTTAAACAATAAATCAAATCCAAGCATGGTATCATATTGTTAAAATGCTCATTTCGTCATTTGATTTGTAGATAAGAGACATATAAACAAATGATTTACGGTTTCTAGGTAACTTAGAGATTGTAGATCATGATCAATGGTTTGGATGTTCATTTTGAAAGGGATACTATTTGATTTGGTATTGACAGCACTGGATACCAAATGCTATGTATCTATTTATGTGTGTGTGTATGTTAATATGTATATATATACTTACAAGTTACAAATATAGGTGCACATGCCAATATTATTTATATCCTTCTTTGCGATAGATCTCGTAATACCCAAGAATGTGGAAATAGTTTTATTAGTGGTCACACTTATGAGGGCATCTTGGTTGTTGGATCCACTAAGTTGGTGCCTGGGTGGCTTGGTTATTTAAATTAGGTGATCTACATCTTTTGGATGTCTCATGAGTTATGGACCTTCCCTTGGGTTATAGATGCACTCTAGTGAGCAATGAGTTCTTGCCATGATGTGATTGCTGGCCTTGTGGTCTACCAAAAGTGTTTGAATGATTCCTCATCTCCATTTCCTTCCCTCCTCCTTTCTTTCTGAATGATTGTGGCAAACTTCTCCTACAGCAGCCACAAATTATTACCTGAGCTAGTGATAATAATAGAAATAAAACATCTAGCCCAATTCCATTTGCTGTTTCTATGAGCATGCACGAACAAGTTATGACCAATTTTTAAAAGGAAGGAAAAAATGATGTGTGTCGGCAAGGTTTCAAGTGCCAGTCTATGCCAGTCTGTGTTGGCCGGTACTTGCCATGCTGGTTTAGTATTGGCACTGAAATGGTAGGCAAGACATCTATTAATTTGTTTGTTAAAAAATTGCTAGTAAAAAGGGTGCTACATTTTTTCTGTTTTTCAAATTTTAGCATGGCATGTCATGTCTATGCTGGGCACTACCCAGTCCAGTAGCAGCATCACTTGAAACCTTCCACATGGACAACACAAACTTCATTTTGGTTCGTTATGTCATTGTTGCAAGGCCATTTTGTTGATGTTTGCTCAGATTTTTAGGCTAAAATATGCTTTTCTAAAGTTTATACAAAAAATCATGCTTTAATGCTGGTATTTGTTAGTGAAGCTAAATTTGTGGTGACTAATTTTGCTTTGCATGATCAAAAAGATTGCCTATGCAAGTTTAACAAAATATAAGCTAACACAAGGCTTTCTGAAATCAAAGCTTATATTGAAACCATGTCATGGAAATCACCAATTAATTGGTCTACAAGTTGGGCTTTAGCCTAGTGTTGCATCCCTCTATGTGGATGAGGGTTATAAGTTCAAATCTTGGTAGTGTTATTTTCCAAGTATTTGACCCAGATAATTCTAACACATCGTGCTCCCACCATTATTCTCGGGAAGAACAAGAAAAAAGTGAAAAAAGGATATTCGATTTCTTGTGATAATGCATGCTAAGGTCTGTGGGTTTCCTACAATATGTTATTCATTTAACCACTAGATTTTTTAATAATTTAAACTTATTTAATTGTTTAGGCTGATTGATGAGGCTCTGGCAAAAGGGGTGAAAGTTGCCGTGTGCAGCACTTCTAATGAGAAGGCGGTATGAATTATCAGGTTCCACAATTACATGTGCCATATTATTTTGCTCAGGAAAATAAATTTGTAGAATAGTTGTAGTCTACTAACTAGGAACTCTGTTTACTTTTAAAAACTCATAGTTTGTAGCCTGGTAAGTTATATCTTAATTTATAGTTCATCACTATGCTTGCTTCTCTTAATTGTAATAGGTCCTCCAAATGATATTTGACTTCAATGTGTATAATTGAATCCATACACACTTATAAGTGAAATATAGTGTAGTAGGTCAACATACTTGATGCTGGAAAGATGCAAGCCACCAATAAGTTACATATTGCTGCATTAAATATCGTGTAAGCAGGTAATGAGCTAGAATTGCAGAGGACCAAAGGGTATTGCATTACAGGATAGATTTGGCATGGAACTGCAATTTGTTGTTGTAAAATGATGCTAGAATGCTACATTATGTATGTTTCTTCCATACAAGCACATGCATTTATGAGTACAAACAGCATTAAAGCATTCATTTATTTCTAGTTACAAAGCTTTACTTTTCTATACAAAGTTAGCAAGTAGCCTACAGCTGTTTGTGGGTTTAGACTGACAACTACAAAGACGCCCACAATTATAATGGCATGCACATGTTGACTCTGCATTCTATATTGTTTTTGTTCAACTTATTCTCTGGAGTTTGATGGTTTGGAGATATACATGCACCATATGTACATCTTCTTTTTTAGTTTTTGGGATCTTCCATCTTTAGACTGTTCTTTCTTTTGGAACTAATAAAATTATAGACCTAGTATTTACTATGTTGTACCATGCCATAACCATGTCGACAGATTCAAAATTGAGGTATTTATCACCATCTTATTAGTTTATTGTATTAGCCTTGGACTGACACTAAATATATGAGCTTCTAAAGATAGGCATCAGCCCTAACTAGGCCTAAATTTTGAGGCCTGAATTGACTTTGAGGTAGGGTTGGATGAACTTTTCCGAAAACCTAAATTTCATTTCATAAAATCAGATTTACATATTTATGATATGGCAATCCCTTTTAAACATAATTAAATTCATCAGTCTCATGCTAATGAAAATAATGAAGATACATGAAGTATACCTGTTTTAGTACTAGCTAACATTTTAAGACCAGGATGGGTTAACCCACCCAGCCCATCACTTGCAAGCAACTGAGAGAGGCGTCTTACTAAAATGTGTATTATATTCTCTTGATGCTTGCAAACACCTAAACCCTAAAATTCACCCCATCACTAACCCTCTGTTCTATCTTGAGGTTCTCATCTTTGTGACCATAGCAATGCAGATGCTGAGAGAAAGTCATCTCTTAGGCTTGTCATTGTCAGTGTAACAGATGTTTAGAGGAATTGTAAATATCTTAGCCTTAGGATAACCTGTTTCTTTTCTCTTGTCCTTCTCTTTTCTTCTTCCCTTGTCGCTTTCTCTTCTGTCTTTACTTGAAGCTTGAAGCAACCATGGTGATAAGACTTGAATCCTGAAGTAGTGTCGACCATTGACCAATTCCACACTTGTTCTCCTTTTACTTTTAAGGCAAGAGTGGCGAAGGAGTTATTACAGCTAGATTTTGGGCTAAACATCCCTTAGATCATGACCCAATAACTAATGATATAAACTAAGGAGAAAGAACAGCTAAACAAGATAAGGGATTTCAAGTGAGGGGATTTGAAGAAGGCAATGACTCAATAAATTGGTCACTTGTGGCCCACCTGTGGTCTGCATTCTTCCTATACTAAGATTCTTGATTCTATTCATGTTGTACATGTCTTTAGAGCCTGATGTCAATTCAAGGAACCCTGCAAAAGAAATATGGTCCGCAGAGAAAACATGCACAAATTAGATTGATGTAATATATTTTCCCCAACAGAGCTTTGGATGCCCAAACAGTCACCTTATTCACAACTCCTATTCACTGAATGATGTGATAAATGGAGCTTGGGTACAGTACTTTTGTGTGCACTAGGGAGATTTTCTGGATTCAATCCTAGATGCTGGCATTTCAATCATGTTTTTATAAAAAGAAATCCTAGAACTGTGGGACGGGTGCGGTTTTAAGTTTGCTATGCAATGAGAACAAGTTTCCATTTGAACAGGAGTTTTCCATTAATGGCTCTGAGATTTTTGCACAGCAGATGCATCGCCATTGCCTGAGCCTAGTAACAGCTTTCCGCCATCATCTTGTCATGCACAAATCTCAAAGCCATGTTTAAAGCATCCTACAAGTTTCCAATTTCTGATTGACCTGTCTATTAGTAGATGATATGCTGGCTTCCTAAACATGAATTTATCTTAAGCAAAAAACTTTCAGTTTGTATCTCACTTAGCCCATTGGACATGATATAAGAACATGTTCGATAACCCAGTCCAGCATCATAGCGTAAACTCATAAGGAGATGTATAACACAATGGAAGAAAGGCATATTAAGTTAAGGCAAAACATTCTCATGAAGTTTTTTGGAAATGATCTGGAGAGATCTAGTTTATGCCTAAGAAAGCATGCTAAGTTGACATTGGACACTGAGAGAGAAAGATAATTAAGTTGACACTGGGGTACTGATTGGGTTAGGTATTGGTTCAACTGTTCAAGTGTGTATTGTTATTTGGTGAGCTTATTTTTTTATATATTCTCAAAACAATTCGCTGGTGACAGCTAAAAAGTATCATAGATAAATTTTACAAGAAGAAACATGAAGGAATAAGAGTAAAATTGTACATTAAACACTGTATGAACTATCAGGTCCAGACTGTGTTTGAGTCCAGGGTGGTCTCACAAAAATCAGTTCGATACCTTCAATATTTTATATGGTTTTTGAATCTATATATGGATCTGCGCCATATCTATAGGTGTATGAATCTGGATAGGATCTCAATTAAGTTCAGTTCTGCAGATCCTAGTGATAACCCTTGTTAAATCAATCCCTTCTAGTTCTAGTTTTGCAAAATAAATTACTCAGCTGACTCACTTGCCAAATTAGGTAGAAATACTTAAGTAAGCAATAATGGTGCTATTTTTACCTTGCTTGCCGCTTCAGCTTGAGGGAAAATCAGTGGTCCACATATTAAACTGGTACTTTGCTCGTCCTCCTTTTCGTCTTTTGTAATAGCTGAAGCATCTCTTTTTTATTCATTGTTTTTTAATAGGCTTTGGTCTTTGAGTAACAATTTGGCTTCTGTTTCTTGTGTCTAAGCTTCCTAAATTGCTCATATCATGTTATAAAAGTTCACAGGAGAGAATGGGAAAAGAATTGATTCAGAAGGTTGTCTAATTTTTAAAAATTGAACTAGAATAAATCATCAGGCTTGAACCTTTCACCAAGGATGTTGCATGGAATCATTAAGTTCAGGGGACGCTGTTGATGTTTTCTGATAGCCACTTTTGTATTAGTAGCTTTTCTCTTTAGAATCTGTTATTGTAAATTCATGTATAAAGTTTACTTGTCTATACTAAATCCTGTTGCCTGCATAGTGAGATGTTGGCAGTCCATTTTCTACCTGAATCCATATATTTTTGGAAAAAATTCTCAGGACAAAAAGTTATTTACAATTTCCTGTTTAATTTTAAAAATTTTAATTACTGGAAATTTTAAACATTTTGACCATTGAATACATATGTTGGATGCAGGTTGCAGCTATAGTTTCCTTCCTGTTAGGCCCTGAACGAGCAGAGAAGATAACAATATTTGCAGGAGACGTGGTTCCTCGTAAAAAGCCTGATCCGGTAACTATTTTTCTCTATTTGGGTTTGTGTTGTTTTGTTTATTCCAATATCCAAATCTTTATCCTCTCTTTCCTCTGGTTTCAAGGTTCACTAAAACTTTATTTTTTGGATTCTATCAATTAATCTTTTCTAATCAAAAATCACAATATGAAAATGGGAATTCAAGGGACTTGGATTTGGATTCTCATTGAATGTTTATTTAGCTATTATTAAAGTCTTTTCTTTCAGTTAGCTCTTTTTTTAATTCTGATATCCAGCATAATATGACTTTTTCTCCATGATAGCAGTTATATTTAATGACTTACAGCAGATAGTTTCCTGGACTTAAGGATCATATGACAACCTAAATAGATTCTATACTTATTTATCACTTTCAATTCACTTGTATTGAAACCTGCATAATACTTTAATGGGTTTTCCTTCTTAGGTGTTTTGGCTTATAAATTAGGGTGCAAATGAATGCAAATGAAGGTCAATAATTTTACTTTATTCTCAGTTCTACGCAGAACAGCTGTTATTCATCCAAGATTCTACACATTAATAGTCTAACATAACAAATGCCATATTGATCAACCGCACATGGAATAGTTGATGTATCATAGAGATGCCAAAAACAAAAAAAATACAATTTGATTCCATCTTATGCAATCTCCTTTCTCATGCGCAATTTAGGAAGGATCTCTGGGTATTTGGTTTACAGAATTTGAATAAAATCATGCTTCAAGTACTTAAGTAACAGGGAAGAGGGGAAAACTAGCTGCTTCTCAGATGTATTTTCCATGTATTGTTGGGTGCTTGTTAATAATTTTTTATTGTCAGTTATTCACCCAAATTTCTATTAGCATAACTTTGTATCTTTCTGAATAAAAGTTTATGATGCTGATTATTCTCTCTCTTTGTGCAGGCCATCTATCTACTAGCAGCCGATACTCTTGGTGTTGAGCCATCTAGGTATTGCTTAACATTACATGGAGACTTGAAGCACTTTATATAAGCTTACTGTTAAGTGTGTGTATATATATATTCCATTTTAATATGATTGCAATTATGCTATATCGAAAAGTATTATTCTATCTCTTTGTGAATACTCAAACTACTTATTGCTTCCTCGTGCTTGCCATTATTGTGGTGTAAAGATTTAATTAATTCATCTATCCTGATTTTTTTGTTTTACATCCATAGAGTTACATAAATTGGTTCTGGCATGCTTTCTCTAAGCATGCTGAAGCCCATGTGTAGAATCTTTTTGCTTCTCTCAATAATACACAGTTGCTTGACTATGAGAACTTGGTTAGTTTAAATTGGTTCTTTTTTGTTTCCTGAACCTGTACAAAATCTTAATCATGGTTCTTTATGATGCTTATGCTTCATTCATACAATTCTGTTCCTTTTTTCTGATTTTTAAATGTCATTTGGCTAAAAGATCCAACTTATCCCATAATTTGTGTTTAAATTTGTTATTCCAGTCCTCATTTCTGTTAGCTGGTTGTTTTTTTATTGGAAACATGCACCGTAAAATCCTCCTTTTTGCACCATATTTAACTAAACCTCTACCGAAGTTTCCAGGTGGCAACTTTCTCAACTACCATCTTGTTTTCTGGGTCCCTTGTCGCCATCGGAGGTTAGATGATTCCTTTTAATTAACTAAAATGGAATGGACAATCGTTGGTGGACTGATTCATAGAGCAGAATCCAGTGGCCAAATATCTGGTGCAGATGGGTATTGTTATGGGGGAATTGAGCCGCCATGCCCCACGTGATCGGCACGCGTATCCAGGAAAGCTACAGCTGCCCTATGATCCAGCACTCCGACCCCGAGTCGGACCTCCTCGGCTTCGCAGCCCGACCCCGGGTCGGCTGCCCTATGATCCAGCATTCCGACCCCGAGTCGGAGATCTTTTGATAACGACAGGCTATTCTCCAGAGGCACGCCGCGGCCTCCTGCTCCACTACTCCCTGCAACGGCTGTACCCGATGCTGCCCACGATCTCCTGTATCAACTGTACAAAGCGGAGCTCCACTACGCCCTGCCATGACCGTACCCAGCGCTGCTCCACGACGCCCCGTAACGGCCATGTCAGTGGCCATTCTATCGTGCCCCACGACGACAAACCCCCCTGAGAGACCTCCCTGCCAGGTATATATGCGGCTGGGGGGAGAAGGGGGGGGGTAAGCAATACCTCCCAGAGCACTCTCTCCCACTTGTGATTATCATCTCTCCTCCTCCAATCTCCTCTGACTTGACCGTCGGAGGGCCATCACCACCCTGGTGGTGGTGCAAGGCTTGTTTGCAGGTTCCTTGGCGGAAGGTGGAGCGCAACCAGCACCAACCAAGACAACTCAGGCGGAACCCCGTTCACACCGTCGTGTCAATCGTTCTCGGTTTGGACCACCAGCAACAGTTGGCGCTAGAGGAAGGGCACGAATCTCAGAACGATCGTAATGGCACGGCGAGGTGGTCGCGGAGCTTCCAATGCTTCCGGTCGCGGAGCCTCTCGCGCCTCTGGCCGGGAGGCTGCTGCGTCCCCAACACACTCTCAGCAGCATTCCACCGCTTCTCCTCCCATTCAGACGGTCGAACCTGCTCAGTTCGACCAGCTAGCCCAGCAGGTTCGCACCCTCGCGGAGGCAGTGCAGAATCTGCAGGGTGTGATCTCTCGGGTGCCGCAGCGGGCTCAGGAGCCGCTGCTCCCCGAGCACTCGCCTCTTCCTCACAACCCGCGCTCCTTCCTCTCCCATGGAGAGGAGCGCCGGCGCGGGGAGGATTCTCGAGTGCGGTCCATTCTGCCAGGACCTTCTCATCGGAGCTGCGCGGGGTACGAGAGGCGGACCCGGGCGCGTTCTCAGACACCCCAGTCCTCGAGGGGCCCGCACTCCAGTCGGTCCCCCTCGCGCCGCTCCTTGTCTCCCACCCACCGGTCGCGCTCCCTGGACCGGCGGGTGGACGATCTCCACAGACAGCTCCAGGTCCTGAAGGGCCACTCCAAAGATCCCTTCGCCGACTTGGAAATCTCCTCCCAGCCGGCGCTTGCCTCAAGGATCCTGCGAACCCTAAACCCGCCGGGGTTCAAAATGCCGGCGATCGAACCCTACGACGGGGCGGCGGACCCACGGGACCACGTGGAGAGTTTCAGGACTCTTATGCTCCTCCATGGAGCATCGGATCCTCTCCTCTGCAAGGCCTTCCCGGCGACCCTCCGCGGCCCGGCAAGGGCGTGGTTCGCCGGCCTGGAGGCTAATTCCATCCAGTCCTTCCACCAGTTCACCCGTCTCTTCATCAGCCATTTCGCCGTCAGTAGCCGGCGAAGACTGGTTTCCGACTCCCTCTTCGATGTCCGGCAGAACGAGGGAGAGAGCCTGCGGGATTATCTCACCCGCTTCAACAAGGCAACACTGGAGGTCCGGAATTTGAGCCAGGAGGTGGCTCTCTCAGCCCTGAAGCGAGGCTTCCGGAAGGGCAGACTCACCTTCTCCCTGGACAAACGCCTGCCGCGGAGCTTCCCGGAGCTGTTGTCTCGGGCAAACCAGTATGCAGACGCCGAGGAGGCAGCCTCCCACCGGAACAAGGAGGCCGCCGAGGCCCCTCTAAAGCCCGGGAAGAAAAGGCGAAAAGAGGCACCCCAGAGGAGGAGCCCGACGCCTCAACGCCGGCGCAGAAGCCCGTCACCAGCAAGGAACCACGGCGCCACACGCCCTCGTTCTCCGCACCGACGCTTCAACCGGTACACCCCACTCCTGGCCCCCCGGGCCCAGATCCTCATGGAGGTCAAGGGGCGGGAGGACCTCCCGGTCCCGAGGCAGATGAAGAAGATCCCTGGGAGGAAGCCTTCTCGGGCGTACTGTGAGTACCACCGAGACCACGGCCACGATACCGAAGACTGCTTCCAGCTTCGGGACGAGATCGAGGCTCTCATTCGCCGAGGGCGTCTCGGTCGATATGTAAACGACCGACGTCCCCCCGCAGACCCGCGTCCAGCCGACCCGGCCCCTCAGGAGCCTCGGGAGCAGAATCGACCCGTTGCGGGAGTGATCCACACCATCACTGGGGGCTGCTCTCGGCCCGTGAGGAACGCAGGGGGCTCGGCGGAAGTATCAGGAGTGGCCGTCGCGAAGAGGCAGCGGGTCGGAAATGTAATCACTTTTTGTGATGAAGATGTAAAGGGGGTTCAGACTCCCCACGATGACGCCATGGTGATCTCTCTCACTATGGCGGACTATGATGTAAGGCGTGTTCTTGTGGATAGTGGAAGCTCAGCTGATATTTTGTATTACGAGGCCTTCCAAAAGATGGGCTTTTCCCGACAATTGTTGCACAAAACATCCACCCCCCTCATAGGATTCACTAGAGACGCTATCTCGGCCGAAGGTGTCATCGAGCTGCCTGTGACTGCGGGCATTGCACCCGCAGAAGCCACGGTGCGGCTCGGGTTCTTGGTCGTCCGTGTCCCCTCGGCCTACAACGCTATCCTCGGACGACCCGGACTGAACGCCCTTCGCGCGGTGGTTTCTACCTACCATTTGCTCATGCGGTTCCCCACAGCGGCCGGGATTGGAGAGGTCCGAGGTGACCAGCCGACCGCACGGCAGTGTTTCCTAGCAACTCTCAAAGGGAAGAAGCCCATGGAGGCCCTAAGCGTCGAGTCACTTGACGCCAGAGACGAAGTGGCCTTGCGGCACGGGGAGCCGGCCGAGGGCGTAATCGAAGTTCCCCTCGAAGAAGGCCGCCCGGACCGCACGGTCCGGGTCGGTGCCAACCTCGACTTGGAAGCTCGGCTCCGGTTAGTGGAATTCCTCCGAGCCAATGCAGATGTGTTTGCCTGGTCGGCGGCCGATGTACCTGGGATCGACCCGGAGGTCGTTTCTCACGCCCTCAACGTCGACCCGACCCACCGACCAGTAAAGCAAAAGAAGAGACACTGTGCCCCGGATCGGATCCGGGTGGTCGACCAGGAGGTAGACAAACTCTTGGAGGCAGGTTTCATAAGAGAGGTGAGCTACCCCGAGTGGCTGGCAAACGTCGTACTTGTCCGGAAGGCGAGCGGGAAGTGGAGGATGTGCGTCGACTACACCGACCTGAACAAGGCGTGCCCCAAGGATAGCTTTCCGCTTCCACGGATAGACCAACTGGTCGACGCGACTTCCGGATATCAGCTACTGTCTTTTATGGACGCCTTCTCCGGCTACAACCAAATAATGATGGCTCCACAGGACGAGGAGAAAACTGCCTTCATAACAGACCGGGGGCTGTACTGTTACAAGGTAATGCCCTTCGGTCTGAAGAACGCTGGCGCCACTTACCAGCGCCTCGTCAATAAAATCTTCAAGGAGCAGATCGGCCGGAATATGGAGGTGTACGTGGACGATATGCTGGTAAAAAGCCGCCATGCAGACCAGCACATTGCAGATCTGGAGGAGACTTTCACCACCTTGCGAAAGTTTCGCATGAAGCTAAACCCAGCGAAGTGCGCTTTTGGTGCTTCGGCCGGGAGGTTCCTCGGTTTCATTGTCAACCAGCGCGGGATCGAGGCCAACCCGGACAAGATCAAAGCCATCCAAGATATGTCCCCTCCGACCAATGTGAAGGAGGTTCAGGAGCTCGCTGGAAGGGTCGCCGCGCTCGGACGATTTGTGGCAAAGTCGGCCGAACGCTGCCAACCATTCTTCAAGGTGTTGAAGCGCCCAAAAGACTTCCTCTGGACGGCCGAATGTCATGCGGCGTTCGACCAGCTCAAGGAGTACATGGCGTCTCCTCCCCTGCTGTCCAAGCCGCAAGAGGGGGAGATGCTCTACCTTTACCTGGCGGTCTCCCCAACCGCAGTCAGCGCAGTACTGGTTCGGGAAGAGGCAAGACTTCAGAAGCCTGTATACTACATCAGCCGAGTCCTCCGGGATGCCGAGACGCGGTACACGAAGGCTGAGAAGATCGCCTTCGCGCTGCTGACTGCGACCAGGAGGCTTCGCCCCTATTTCCAGGCTCATTCTGTCACCCTTTTGACCGATCAACCACTGCGGCAGATTCTCAGCAATCCAGAGAATGCGGGACGGCTGGTGAAGTGGGCAGTAGAACTTGGTGAGTTCGACATCCGCTACCAGCCCCGACCAGCCATCAAGGCCCAGGTGCTCGCGGACTTTCTCGCTGAGTGCACTGTGCAGGAGGCGGAACCTAAGCCGCCGGAGACACCCAGCCTCGATCTCCCGATCTGGACGCTCCACATTGACGGGTCGTCGAACCCTGAAGGTGGAGGGGCTGGGCTGGTCCTCACCAATCCCGATGGAGTGATAGCCGAGTATGCCTTGAGGTTCGGATTTCCAGTGACCAACAATGAGGCGGAGTACGAGGCCCTAGTCGCGGGACTCAAACTCGCCAAGGAGCTCGGCATCCGGCATCTGAAAGTCTTCACCGACTCCCAGCTGGTGGTCGGGCAGGTTCGAGGGGAGTTCGAGGCGCGGAGCCCGACCATGCAGAGCTACGTCCGGAAGGTGCAAACACTCATTCCCGACCTCGGCAGTGTTGACATTCAGCAGGTCCCGAGGAGCGAAAATGCCAGGGCCGACAGGTTGTCCCGCCTAGTGGACGCAGACGCGCACAACTTGTCGAGGGCAATCTACCTGGAGACCCTGGATGCCCCGAGCATTGACGGGGCTGGAGCGGTGATGGCAATTGATCCGGAGCCGTCTTGGATGGACCCGCTCGTCGCCTACCTCGCCGAAGGAATCCTCCCTGAAGACGAAGATCAGGCCCGGCGGCTTGTAAAGAAGTCCGCCCACTACGTACTTTATGAAGGGAGGCTGTATCGGACCTCGTTTACCGCCCCCCTCTTAAGGTGCCTCCGCCCCGCGGAAGCGGCCTACGCCCTCGGCGAAGTCCACGAAGGCATCTGCGGATCGCACTTGGGGGCTAGGTCCTTGGCGCATAAGATCATGAGGCAAGGCTACTATTGGCCGACCTTGTTGGAGGACTCGAAGGACCACGTGCGGAAATGCGACGCCTGCCAGCGCCACGCCAACGTCCAGAGAGTCCCCTCTGTCCCCTTGGCGCCAATCACCGCGCCCTGGCCCTTCGCACAGTGGGGAATGGATATCCTCGGACCATTCCCCGTCGCTTCGGCCCAGCGGAAATTTTTGATTGTCGCCATCGACTACTTCACCAAGTGGGTGGAGGCAGAGCCACTGGCCACCATCACGGAGGCACAAGTCCGGAAGTTCGTGAAGAAGAACATCATTGTCCGATTTGGAGTACCTCGGGTCCTCATCTCGGATAACGGTCGACAGTTTGATAACAAGCACTTCCGGGACTTCTGCGAGGAATTCGGGATCGAGCATCGGTTCACATCCGTGTCGCATCCCCAAACCAACGGCGAGGCCGAGGTCACAAATCGGACAATCCTCCAAGGTATCAAAGCGCGGATCGGCCGGACGGGGCAAGCTTGGGTCGAGGAACTCGAGAATGTCCTTTGGGCGTATCGGACCACACAACGGACTCCTACTGGAGAGACGCCTTTCAGCCTAACCTATGGCACGGAAGCCGTTGCCCCCGTGGAGCTCGGACTCCCCTCGCCTCGGGTGGCCGCGCACCGACCCGAGGCCAATTCAGAGCAACTCCGAGGGAACTTGGATCTCTTGGAAGAGGCAAGGGAAATGGCTCAGGTTCGGATGGCAATGTATCAGCAGAGGGTGGCCCGATATTACAACTCCAAAGTCCGACCGAAGCTTTTCAGAATTGGAGATCTGGTGCTGAGGCGAGCTAAGGCATCTCAACCTACGGAAGGTGGGAAGCTAGCGCCAAATTGGGAAGGCCCGTATAAAGTTCGTTGGGTAAACCGACCTGGCTCCTACCAGTTGGAAGCCCTAGATGGCCGAGAAATTCCAAGGGGCTGGAATTCCGCTAACCTGCGGATGTATTACCAGTAGAACAACAAGGCCAGAAAGACAATTTAAAAAGGTGCAATACTTTTCATTTCAATAATTTCTGGTTACAATGGCGTGCTCGTGTGATTACAAGGAATTCCCAGAGGGGAATTAGGGAGTAAAGAAAGTAAAGAAGAGGTGGGGACCCAAACCCTCAACCCAGGGCGGCTGCAGTCCCACCAGAAGTGGGTGCTTCTAACCGGAGGCGCCATCCAGCACCTCACCAAAAAGAGGAGGAGCCGCCGCAGAAGAAGCTCCCGCTGCCCCCAGGGGAACGCCGCCTCCAAAGGATATTCCCATCTTCCCCAGTGGTAGGGAAGAGAAGGGATTCAAGGGGGAAGAGTATATGGAGGCGCGGTCCCGGATTGAGCGTCCGGCGCAGAGCTCAACCGGGAGGCTGAACTTCAAGGAGGGGAGATGTGATCCCGGATGAAACGCCTAGAGCGGAGTTCCGCCGGGGAGACCCTCCTTGTTGATCCCAGATGAAACGGCTAGTTGGCTGAAGTTGTAAGGGGAGCGCCTCCCCTTTCCTTCGACAGGAGTCTCTCAGTCATATGCCAAGGAGGAGGTCCGCGATCCATGGCAACCTGCAGCTCCGGCTTGGCAAATTCCATCGTACCTGCACCTGTATTTATAGCCAAGCTGCGGCCCCCTGGTAGTTCCGATGCGGGTGGCACCAATAAATGCAGGCGCACTGAATCCGGAGCCGTTCCGGCTCCCGAGGCGTATCTCCCCGCGATTTCCTAAGCGTCATTCTCCTTAAATCGCATTCTTTGTGCAGGACGATCCGGGTGACGTATACCCCTAGGTCCACGTGTCTCCGCTCGCGCCCAGGCCGCATCCTCCTCGAAGAACCCGCGTATCGCGGCCGCTCAACTAACACTCCTCACCAGCAGCAACTGGCGATCCGATTTCCCAGGTAACGCATTAATTAGCGTTTAATACCCTTCTCGTGTTCCCCCCAGGCAACGCTTGGAGGAGAGGAGAAACACGGTCGCGGCTGGGCACAGAGAAACCCCGATGGGCGGCGAGCGACAAGTGGCCGACCAACGAGTGGAATGTCCCGAGGCTCGGCCCTCGGATGCCTGGCTAACCCGATGATCATCCCGGGAGCAGACTAGCCGGAAGCCCCGACCGGTCGCCTCGGCTTGCGCCAGCCTAGGCCGACCAACGAGTGGAATTTTCCTGAGGCTTGACAACCCTCAGATGCCTGGCTAACCCGATGATCATCCCGGGGGCAGACTAGCCGGAAGCCCCGACCGGTCGCCTCGGCTTGCGCCAGCCTAGGCCGACCAACGAGTGGAATCTCCCGAGGCTCGGCCCTCGGATGCCTGGCTAACCCGATGATCATCCCGGGAGCAGACTAGCCGGAAGCCCCGACCGGTCGCCTCGGCTTGCGCCAGCCTAGGCCGACCAACGAGTGGAATCTCCCGAGGCTCGGCCCTCGGATGCCTGGCTAACCCGATGATCATCCCGGGAGCAGACTAGCCGGAAGCCCCGACCGGTCGCCTCGGCTTGCGCCAGCCTTGGCCGACCAACGAGCGGAATTTCCCTGAGGCTTGACAACCCTCAGATGCCTGGCTAACCCGATGATCATCCCGGGAGCAGACTAGCCGGAAGCCCCGACCGGTCGCCTCGGCTTGTGCCAGCCTTGGCCGACCAACGAGCGGAATTTCCCTGAGGCTTGACAACCCTCAGATGCCTGGCTAACCCGATGATCATCCCGGGAGCAGACTAGCCGGAAGCCCCGACCGGTCGCCTCGGCTTGCGCCAGCCTTGGCCGACCAACGAGCGGAATTTCCCTGAGGCTTGACAACCCTCAGATGCCTGGCTAACCCGATGATCATCCCGGGAGCAGACTAGCCGGAAGCCCCGACCGGTCGCCTCGGCTTGCGCCAGCCTTGGCCGACCAACGAGCGGAAGAATTTCCCTGAGGCTCGACAACCCTCAGATGCCTGGCTAACCCGATGATCATCCCGGGAGCAGACTAGCCGGAAGCCCCGACCGGTCGCCTCGGCTTGCGCCAGCCTTGGCCGACCAACGAGCGGAATTTCCCTGAGGCTTGACAACCCTCAGATGCCTGGCTAACCCGATGATCATCCCGGGAGCAGACTAGCCGGAAGCCCCGACCGGTCGCCTCGGCTTGCGCCAGCCCAGGCCGACCAACGAGTGGAATCTCCCGAGGCTCGGCCCTCGGATGCCTGGCTAACCCGATGATCATCCCGGGAGCAGACTAGCCGGAAGCCCCGACCGGTCGCCTCGGCTTGCGCCAGCCTTGGCCGACCAACGAGCGGAATTTTCCTGAGGCTTGACAACCCTCAGATGCCTGGCTAACCCGATGATCATCCCGGGAGCAGACTAGCCGGAAGCCCCGACCGGTCGCTTCGGCTTGCGCCAGCCTTGGCCGACCAGCGAGCGGAAGAATTCCCTGAGGCCTAACCCTCGGATGCCTGGCTTAGCGCCGGAAGAATTTCCTGAGGCCTAACCCTCGGATGCCTGGCTTAGCGCCGGAAGAATTTCCTGAGGCCTAACCCTCGGATGCCTGGCTTAGCGCCGGAAGAATTTCCTGAGGCCTAACCCTCGGATGCCTGGCTTAGCGCCGGAGGAGTTTCCTGAGGCCTAACCCTCGGATGCCTGGCCTAGCGCCGGAAGAGTTTCCTGAGGCCTAACCCTCGGATGCCTGGCTTAGCGCCGGAAGAATTTCCTGAGGCCTAACCCTCGGATGCCTGGCTTAGCGCCGGAAGAGTTTCCTGAGGTTTAACCCTCGGATGCCTGGCCTAGCGCCGGAAGAGTTTCCTGAGGCCTAACCCTCGGATGCCTGGCTTAGCGCCGGAAGAATTTCCTGAGGCCTAACCCTCGGATGCCTGGCTTAGCGCCGGAAGAATTTCCTGAGGCCTAACCCTCGGATGCCTGGCTTAGCGCCGGAAGAGTTTCCTGAGGCCTAACCCTCGGATGCCTGGCTTAGCGCCGGAAGAGTTTCCTGAGGTTTAACCCTCGGATGCCTGGCCTAGCGCCGGAAGAACTTCGGGAATCAAAAGTCAGCAAGAAGCAACCAAGAGCTAAAAAAAAAAAAAAAAAAAGAAAAAGTATGAAGAGCTCAAAGTAGAAGAGTGGGAAACTCACTTGAAGAGGAGGAAGAACGGCTCCGAGAGCGTCAAAGGAAAAGCAAGCGAACGTTTCGGCGGCAACAATGGTAGCGCAAAGGAGAAACTCGAAAATGTCCGTAAAGAAGAAGACGGACGGGGGAGGGCCCCCGATTAAATAGGCGAAAGGGCAAGTGACACCTCGATGACGCCAGAAGACGCCTGGCCGCCGAAGGGTCGCTCGCACCCCAAAGGCGAATCGACACCATTAAGGAAGGATGTCCGCCGAAATCCTCAGGTTGCCAGGTCAGCAGCAACCGCCATACGCCATAAAGAAGGCGGGAAGCTTGAAGCGCGCGCGCCTCTCCGAAGGATGGCGGCAATCTCGAAACATCACTCCCTTCACCTGTTCCCCTTCTGGTTCCAGGCTCGGAAGTGGGGGGCTACTGTTATGGGGGAATTGAGCCGCCATGCCCCACGTGATCGGCACGCGTATCCAGGAAAGCTACAGCTGCCCTATGATCCAGCACTCCGACCCCGAGTCGGACCTCCTCGGCTTCGCAGCCCGACCCCGGGTCGGCTGCCCTATGATCCAGCATTCCGACCCCGAGTCGGAGATCTTTTGATAACGACAGGCTATTCTCCAGAGGCACGCCGCGGCCTCCTGCTCCACTACTCCCTGCAACGGCTGTACCCGATGCTGCCCACGATCTCCTGTATCAACCGTACAAAGCGGAGCTCCACTACGCCCTGCCATGACCGTACCCAGCGCTGCTCCACGACGCCCCGTAACGGCCATGTCAGTGGCCATTCTATCGTGCCCCACGACGACAAACCCCCCTGAGAGACCTCCCTGCCAGGTATATATGCGGTTGGGGGGAGAAGGGGGGGGTAAGCAATACCTCCCAGAGCACTCTCTCCCACTTGTGATTATCATCTCTCCTCCTCCAATCTCCTCTGACTTGACCGTCGGAGGGCCATCACCACCCTGGTGGTGGTGCAAGGCTTGTTTGCAGGTTCCTTGGCGGAAGGTGGAGCGCAACCAGCACCAACCAAGACAACTCAGGCGGAACCCCGTTCACACCGTCGTGTCAATCGTTCTCGGTTTGGACCACCAGCAACAGGTATGAAATGGATCATACAGGTCCAGAAATACTTTAGCAAAGCACCTGAGTGGTGAAGAAGCTGAGAGAAAGATATCCGATACTAGAAAATACTGAGCCAAACACTCATCACGTTTGGAGTGCCTGCAGTAATGTATATCACAGAAGTGACATTGACTAAGGTTGACGAACACAATTCTAAGATGAAGCTGTGACTATTTTTGTTTGTCCAATACCTACTAGCTAAAAAAACCTAAAAGCACAAATAGAGAAACCATAACTTTCGCTAGGGGAATGTAGTTCCAAGACCTTTTCAAAGACCTCTTTGAAATTGACCATGGTGGGAGGAATTACCTTGTGAAAGAAGTGGCCTTTCCAAATGCCTCTACATTTACATTATTAGAGAGTGGAAAGGGTGTGGGCTATGGTTGGAGGAATGAAGCTTTGTCTAGGAGCTTGTAAGTGGTCTGTCATCAGGAGGCTTTCTGAACGGGCAGCACCTATTTTCATCTATAATATTACAAGGTGCCCACTTTCATTTTCTGATCCTCCGTCATGTATACATATATATAGATCTACATACATATTATACATGTACGTGTATATGCACATCTGTATATATATATACGTTAATATTCTTTCCCCTTCATGAATTTTCAAGAAGGTATTGCAAAATGTATGATACAGATTGTCATACTTTCAACTTTTCTTTTTGGCCTTTGTATTCCAATGGAACTTCAAAATTTCCATTTTAGTTCTAGTCAAGTCTATTGCTAATCTTACATTATCCAGAGACTTATTTCATTATATCTTTTATAATGTTTCAAAGGAACAAATGTGAAATGGGTTTGTTGTTTTAATCTTTGTTTTCCATGCTTTCCAGTTGTGTTGTGGTAGAGGACAGTGCCATAGGTCTTGCAGCAGCAAAAGCTGCTGGCATGAAGTGCATAGTAACAAAAAGCGGGTAAGCATAGTTTCTCTCCTACATTTTCATTCATAAATAGACGATGGGCCATATGTCATTTTTGAGCATTAAATGTTGAAATTGGTTTCTTGAAGGTATGTTTTTCAACTGGAGCTAATCACTTATAAATGATATAACTAAAGCATGCTATATGGTCTAAAGATAGCTGATTTCAAGTTTTAAAGGGAATTCGAGCCCATTAATATATATTCTTTAATATACTTGGATGGAATTTATTTTCTTCAGCAGAGCTATCAGTGCATGGGGCTTATCATGTAGTACCAAATATTAGCCACAGGGCAATTATAGTTCTGTACCCATGCTTGAAACATTTTATTCAATCTATAATGTTCATTCATGCAACAAGTTGAATATTCTTATCGATGTCTGCATTACAACACTAGAATGTTGATGCAGTGCTACGTTGTTACATTACATTGTTACATGAGTGATATCTGAGTGATGGTGGCTTTAGAAGTGTTTCTGAAACATCCACAGTTTTTTGCTCTTTTTTTCCTTTTTTGTCCTTGGACTACCGGTGACTATTTGAATTTTGAAGTTTTGAACTATATGATGCACTCATAAAAGTTGTGGTTAATTTTTGATAATATTTCTTACAGGCAGTAGAAACTTTACGAGGTCATTCATAAACAGCTGAAGTATAAAATCTAATCTTAGGTCAGGTGATATAAAATTATGAAGCTGAAGCCTACTTGATGCAGAATAACCGTCTTATCTTCAACAGATTTGCAAATTTAGCAGTCAACTGGACAATCTTTCTGGGATTAACTGTTGCAGATAATTAAGCTGTTTGACCAAAGCATTTCAATTTGCATATATCAATATAAAAGAATTTTTAATCTAGAAATGCAAAGAATCGAATATAATCAGATAGATACTAAGAGGTTAGACGTTCTAAATAGTGAAAATAATGTTAAATAACACACTCAAACACCGTACATAGCTTACGTATTTGATAAAAATAAATCCTAATCCTCCATTTTATAACTTAATAGATATGTGAATCTAAAATAGAATGCATGCATTATATAATCTTTGTTTGTCAGTCAGATGCGTCGCTGTGTTTCTTTTGCAGTTACACTGCCGAGGAGGACTTTGTGACAGCAGATGCAGTATTTGATTGTATTGGAGACCCTCCTGAGGTTCGGTTCGACTTGACGTTTTGTGCTAACCTCCTCCAAAAACAATATGTCAGCTCATAGTTGTATATCTCCCAGGCTTGTTCTGCCAACCATGTTACCGGTTTTTGCATGACATAGTGAAGATAGAAATGAAATTGGCAACATGCTTGGTGTAATTAGTGTTGTATCAAATCCAAAGAAATATTGGAAAGATGATTTCCTGTTGGTAACATAAATGCTTCACTGTGAGATTGCAGGCATGCCAATATGTTCTCAATGACATTTTCTTTTTTTAACTATAAATGGTCCATTTTTGTGAACCGGTCTTACATGCTCAATCTGTTTAATGAATGGAAGCAAGAAATTCATCTTGCTATGCTGCGCTCTTCTTGTCAAATCCTTTTTCTAACCATTTGTAAGTAATTGGAGACAGCATATATTCTTCAGCTCAAAACTTTGCACCCTTATTAAGAGCTTGAATATCCAACTTTAGATAGGATAGAATGGTCTGTATGACTGACACCTGGGCAACAGCTCAAGCCTTGACGAGTGCCATTCCGATTTGCTGGAAGATCCAACTTATTGACTAATGATAAACCTCTCTTTTGCAGACAGTAAAAGTTTTTGCATAGGAGATCCGAAATGAGAAGACTGCTCTTTTTATGCTCAATTCTAGTTTATTCCTTTGCTTGGACTGCTAGGGATAAACTTAGTTGCAATGGTGTTTGGATTACATCCCGAGGTGGTATCACATCTAAAATCTTTCCAACAGAATTCTCATATCATCACTAGAATCCACAAATATATTTGCTATTTTGTTTAACTTAATTTGCAAGTAATTCCTACATTTCTATGCAATGGAGTGTTCAATAAGGATAGAGTGGTTCACATAAAAAGAAGGATAATTTTGGTTTTTATGCGACTCATATTAATGCACCAAGCCTCTTCACAACATAAGTAGGCAAATATAGATGCTAAAGTATCAGGTTCATGATCAGAGGATGCTTTTTAGAACTTGGAGTCATCACATGTTCGGTTATGGCACTTGCCTGTCTAAGTATGGTTGGAAGTTATTATCCGTTCGGATCCATTTTCGTATCCGAATCTATTTAAATATGGATAAAAATTTAAGCATCCGACTAATATCCATACTCATATTCATATCTGTCAGAAAAAAATTGATATGGATATGGACGGACAACTACCCTATCCATATCCGAATATTTAATTTTATTTTCAACCCTATGTAATTTTATATAGCACTCATAATTTTTTTTAAAAAAATAAATGATTATATTAACATGCTATTAATTTGATTTATCATCCGCTTAGTAATATCTTTGACGTGGTCATAAAGTTTAATTATCCGACTTATATCCATACATATTCGTACTTCTAGTATCTAATTTGCATCCATATCTGTTTAAAACAAATATGGACATGAATTTTTACATCCGATTAACATCCATATCTATGTATATATTTTTCAAATAAAATAAATATAAATATGAATATACTAGTATCCAATCTATATTTGATCCGATTTAAACCCCATGTCCGAGGCCTATGGATTTCTTTTAAGATGGAGTCGCCTGAGATTAATATCATCATTAATTTGTTGCAGGTGTCATAAGTGGATTTAGAAAATATAGTGTTTCCGAATGCTGAGTTACAAATTATTGCAACATTATCTTTCCAATCTATAGAATTGGAGCTGCATTTCATTCGATCCTTTGGTTTATCTGTGCTTTTCAAAGAAATCGAGGTCCCTATATCAAAACTTATTTTTGTTAACCATTCACATTGTTTACATATTAGGAGAGTTCCAAAAGTTGCCCACTTGTACGAGCTTAAACTGTGACCGATGAGGTAAATCTCCCAAAGCACCAACTGACCATATAGGTTTTATAGAAGGCTTCTTCTTTGCTTACATTTTCCTTATCTAGGAATTTCACACTAATTTTAGAGGGATGACATATCACAGACTTTATCAAATAGGCTCTATAGAAGGCTTCTTCTTTGCTTACATCTGCCTTGTTTAGGAATTTCACATTAATTTTGGAGGGCTCACATCATAGGTTTCATGGCAGGATTTTTCTTTGCTTAAATTTGCCTTTGGTCAGACATTTTTCGTATCAAGCTTAGAGAGTTGATATCAAGCCGATGTAAATCAACATCTGAGGTTTCAAGTATGATCATACTTGAATTATTTCAAGTGTTCCCACAAATTGGACAGAAGGGTGGGGCCTTGCTGGCACCTGACAGTAATGCAACAGTTTTGCATCAGCTTTTAGTTACCCTGAGAAATGACAACTTTATGGAGGAATGAGTTTAAGCAGTCATTTCCAAACTCTTGCAGAGCTTAGAGACAAATCAACATCTGAGGTTGCACAAAATGGAAGTGCTTAGGCTACTGCATCAAATTAGCTCCAGCCCTGAACCAGAGAACGCCACTTCAATCACTCACAAAGAAAAACTTGCCTCCTGCACCACAGGACAAAAAATTCAGCTCATGAATCACATGACAAGGGAAAGCAAGACCAACAGTCCAACAGAAAAACCAATCTCTCAGTTTCAACTTTGTTCAGTATACATGTAGCCAGGGATCAATAGGAAGAAAGCCTCTGGGAGCACCTAAATGATTATTTGATTTGCAATGGCTTTAGCTATTTTCTAAAATGGGTCGGCACTCCATTCTTTTCAGCTTCGATTCTGAGGTCATAATAAGTGCCAGCAAAAAGCAATTGAGGCATGTGCAATGCTGAATGTATCAATTGAGAATGAACAGATATTGGCTGTTTAAAATCACAGAAGCACATCTGACAGCTGACTGATAGCACATGTAAAATGCAACTGTTCTCACAGCTATCAGACTTCTTCACTTGATCACAACATGCACAATGGTGGCAGCACTGTCTTGAAAGGAAACAATTCACACTGGAGAAATAAGACCTTGATTAAGAACAGAAGAATTATAGATCTTTGTTCAAGCAAGTTGAAAAACTTACTCCCATACAGAAATATGTAGAAATCGCTTACTTGAACATCCATTATAATCTGAACATGCCCAAGACTAGAAACAAGAACAATACCTCTCAACATACATCACAACCTTTACTCATTGCTGTATTAAAAATCACTTCTTGAATTCCATGCTCAATTACATACCCCATGCCTGTTTCATTCTTGGCATTGTCTACGTTTCTCTCAGCTGGATCCTCTGACACCATTTCCCCAGACATTATCCCACGAACCGCTAGCATCTCTAGGGCCCTCAATGTACTTTTCTGATCCCACTTCAGAGTTACCAGAAAGCTCAGAAGATCCCAGCTGTTGGTGTTTTCTAGGCTTTTTTCTGATCCCTAGCAACCGGAACACAAACCTTGCAAGCTCACCATATAACAAGCCAGTCCGGTCAATGATCTGAAACAGAAAAAGAAAAAGAAAAAGAAAAATTAATCCAGGAACACTAAACATGGCTACGGAAGGAGATGCAAGAGCAAGATTAAATTGAGTTTAGACAGTACTTGAAGAAGTGCTGACATAAACAGATGGAAGGCCTGAGTATTCTGATCGATAAGGATTGATATCCGACCAAAAAAGTTCACAACTCCATTCATCTGTCACCAGTGTCACAAAACAACTCAAATAATGAATCAGGAAAGTTGGTGCCCCAAAAAAAAAAAGGAAGGATGTCCTCAAGGGAATATATAGCATCTTTATGAAACGACCATAATAAAGACACTTACTGTCTTTGCAAAAGATGTCAGATTTACAGAATTTCAACTTAAGCTTCATCTATGAATCAAGAACTTACAAGCTTACTGTAAGTTGGTTGAATATTGATGGAGCATTTACATATACATATTCTGTACACACACACATACATATATAAGTGTGTGTGTGTGTGTGTGTATTACTGTCTTTGCAAAAGATGTCAGATTTACAGAATTTCAACTTGAGCTTCATCTATGAATCAAGAACTTACAAGCTTACTGTAAGTTGGTTGAATATTGATGGAGCATTTACATGTACATATTCTGTACACACACACATACATATATAAGTGTGTGTGTGTGTACACACACGCACACACACATACATACATACATACTTACATATATACATATATAAATACATACATACATACAAAGAAAACTCATAACAAAGAGATTTTCTTACCAGCCGAATGAAGGATATCCAGAAGCCTGGAGGCGATGATGGGCCATATGGGTTATTAGGATCCTCATTGCCATACGGACCGCCAATGCCCATCCCATAAGGACCCAATTGGCCACCAAATCCACTGTTATACATGTTGCCTCCAAAACCTCCAAGACCTCTGTACATGCTATTTCCATAAAGACCATTATTATATGATGGACCACCAAGTGTACTATATGGACTGAATAAGCTGGAACCATAGCCTGAGTTGTAATAGCCTGTGTTCAGGAAGCTAAAATCACAACCTGAATTATATATAACATAAATTTGTTAATAAGAAAACTGACTTCAAGTTAACATGCCCCTAACTGTTCCCATAACTTTGCTCCCATGGCCTTGGTGGCAGAGGCCTCCCAAGAGTATTTGTTGTTGAAGTATTCCTCTGAGCATTAGGAACAATTTCTCCTGCATTTGCTGTCCCGGATGCTTCAACTACTTCACTTGTGCTTCCAGACGATGGTGGCTTGAAAGGTGCAGGACCAGATGAGTTCCCTGCTTGTTCCCAAGGTTTTGGAGGTGGAGTTGCACCTGGGAATGTTCAATTTGACCATCAAGATGAACATGCATTTTTCATCAACCTCATTTTTTGCAACTACCATCAGTAGTAAATCTCCTAATGTTATATTAGTCTTGGAAGTTAAACAATATGCAAAAACTGAAGCCTTATTTGCATGCCTCTTGTAGTCCAACAAATGTGTAGCATGCAAAGTAGAGAAACAAAAATATAAGAAAAAATATTACATTATAATAGTAGTAGGGAGATTTTATCTTCTTTGTTTTTTTTGATGAAGAAAAATGAAAAGTGAAGAAACAGAAGATTTGAAGTCTATGGAACTTCAATCAACAGGCAAAATTTTTAATTTATATCCATTTGTCAAAATATTCTTTAAATTATCCTACCTAAAACGATAATACACAGTTATCTTGAATAACCAGTTATCTTGAATAACTAGGCATTATGTTTGTTTCATTAGACACAATATATATGTTTATTATGGTGGAAACTGGAATTGCATAGCCTCTTATTCTTAATTCATCTACTTTTCAACTCAATATTTCTTTTATTTCTCTAAATATTTCGCAAGATATCAGGAAAAAAAATAATATGGCCTGTGATTTAACCTAATATAGAACACTCTATGATTTACTATTTAATTCTGATTCTGGCAGCATGGCTTGAGAGCATCCGGTTCCATTATCAGCTGCTTGAAAAGGCCAAACTCTTACTCTTACCATGTAAGCCTTTTCTGAATTTGTTTGCTACAGCGGATAGCCATGCATGGATCATTAAGACCTTAAAATGCTGATGAAGGAGATAAGCTTTTTTTTCATTATTTTAAAGAATATTGGTGGGAGGAAGTGCTCTCGCAATACAAGATTCCTAAACCTCATCACCGAATAAGGCACAAAAAGAAGGGATTAGAATACAATATATGCATTGAAGTCTATACTCTTCGACATAATACATTTACAAAAATACCAGAATCCTAAAAAACTCATGCAATTGTAACTGCCTCCCCAACTTCTCCCTTTCTCCGCCTCCTCTACTCGACCAAATTGCTTGCTCTACGGTATAAATCCTTACCCATCTTTGGAATACCAATATAAACTCAGCAGCTAAGCAACCACACAAACCTTCAAGACCACAAAATTTCTACACCTCCTTTTTCTTTTCACAATCCACCGTCTCTTATCCTTCTTTCCAGATCAGTTGCAGAAACAAGGGCCCATAGTTAGAAATTAAAGCTTTCCCTAACAAAAATCCTCAAATTCAGAAGAAAATCAGAGAAAACCAATACCTTAGAATTTGATCTAGGATGCATCAAAAATCATGCAACAAACAGATATAATCAAAAGTCGAAGGAAAACAAACCACAACATCAATAATCCAGCAAAGAATTTCCACCAAACATCATCAAAATATCGTGATTAACACAAAGCTATACCTGAGTTGGTGGAAGCCATGGCGGGATTGGCTTGCACCTTCTTCTCTTGACGACTTGAAGGATTTCTGGGCCAAATTGATATGATCTCCAGGAGTTGGTAGAGGCTGGAAGGGGCCTGATGACCCGCGCGGCCTCCGCGAAAGTTTGGTGAGACGGCGAAAAAGAAAAGGGCGAGGTCAAGGCCAGCGCAGGTCGACGCAAAGAAGAGAGAGAAAGCGCGTTCGGGAGGAAGGGATTTGGCCTCGGGACGGACGTACGGGACTAGGGGTTGGTGACGAGAAGATTCCGGATTCTCTCTCTCTCTCTCTCTCTCTCCAGTAAAAACCTAAAAAATTCTAATAAAAAAGTCGGGCCCCCCTACCAAATATGTTTTTAAAGAGGCCAACAAAGCTGGGATGGCTTCCTACGTTAATCATTCAGGCGGCACTTTATAGACGTAGAGTGGAGAGCTGCCCAGAGCTCTTCGAAATATTTTATTTTCAAATTTTATTAGATGTATTCGTACCTTTGTACGGTAAGGCGTCTGTCTTAAAAAAAAACTTAATAAAAAATTATAGAAGTTAGGAAATAAATATGTAAAGTTTTTGGAAGGATAACAATCCATATTGCTGAATATTCTTCTAAAATTTCTTTATCTACGGAAGAAATTTAATTTTTATTTATTATAACATATACTGTTTTATGTAGTGATAAGTAAATTTCGAGTATCTAGATTTATTAAATCTTTTCTAAGAAAAACATTTTGACCACTCGAACAAATTTTTTGGAGTACCTATGGGCTCTTCTTGGATGTATGATACATATTCTATATTGTATATTATTATAAAAATTTAAAAAAATTATATATTAATCCTGTCATAGAAAAATTATCTAAAATTCTAAATAAAAATTAAAAGTAACTAGATATAAAGTTAAATATGGTGAAATTATGTAAGTATGTTAGAAATTACAACATATAGGGAAAAAATATATCACGACGACCAAGCAGGAGGCCGAAGAAAATGCTCGCCTCGATTTTTTTAAATTATTAAATACATTCCACTTAATAATTTACTTTTCATTCTATTTTTTGAGAAATTAATTATTATTCTATTACATTAATTTATATTTATATTTTTATTTTTATAAAAAAATTAAAATAAATTTGAATTTGAATAGGAATTTTCTTAATTATTTTAGGATAATTATTAGCTATTTAGAGTCCACACATAGAGGAAAAAATTGTATTTAGAGTTATTTTAGAAAGTTGTTAATTATTTTAGGAAGTCATTAATTATGAAAAATTTTCTTGCAAGAAACCTCCATGCAAGCTGATGGAATTTTTTTTATTTTTCAGCATATTTCTCTCCAAGCAGATAGAAGAAAATAAAAATAAATTTTAAATTTGAGTGAGAATCTTCTTACTTATTTTAGAAAAATTCAAATTTATAGGTCTTTTCGAAAGTTGTTGATGTTAATTATTCTAAAAAGAATTATTGATCGCACAAAATCCATGCACATAGAGGAAAAATTGAATTTATAATTATTTTAGAAAGCCAATAATTATTTTATGAAGCTATATTAAACTTAATTACAAAAAAAATTCTTTAGAAAATTTATTTCAGAAAGCTATTAACTAATTCAATTTATACAGAGAAAAAAATTGAAATAAATTTGAATTTGAGTGAGAATCTTTTTAAATTATTTGAGAAAAAAAAGTATGGACCATTTAGAGTCCATGCACATAAAGAAAAAAAATAAATGTAGAGTTATTTTAGAGAGTCATTGATTATTTTAGAAAATTGTTAATTATAAAATTTTTTCATTCGGAAAAAATTTCTTCCATGCTCGCAAAGGGAATTATGAATGTGGGTATTTTTACATGCATTTGTAATGTGGAGAAAAACCATTATTATTATTATGGTTATTATTAATAATATCGAAGCCCATAATTCCAAAGAGAAGTAGAAACATAAAGAAAAAAAAAAAAAACTTACTCTCAATCAACGTACTCTTTTGCACATACCCCAAAAGTCCAAGAATTAGCTCACAAGAGAAATTGTATCTTCATAGCAATTTGTCTCTGCCTAGGGCTCTTATGTTCACAAGCTGGTTTGTTAGTTTGATTACCTTCACAATAAAAGTGAAAAAATAAAAGGTAAACCCAGAGTTTAAGACATGATTTAGGTGAAATGGACTCCAACACCATTGGATTGTTATGAGTTCAATACTGATGGTTCTTCTTCCTCCTCTATAAGCTAGCTGGAGCTGGGAATCATGGTGTGCGATCCATTTGGGAGATGTTGCTAGTCGAAGGAAGAGATGCTAGAAAAGCTTTCTCAATGGATCCAATATTTGATCATTGCCAAGCCCAAATTCATGGCAGAAAGGCAAATGATGCAGTAGATTGAGCCACCAATATGCAAAAGATCTACTACCGAATTCCGATAGCTTTTGATGCTCAATGCATTTGGTGCTTTAGCACGGTGTAACTATGATCACTAGAAATCGTAATGACAAAAAGATATGCTCTTTGTTCAGATCTGAATTTAATTTATTTTTATATTTTCATTGTTTTCTCCACTTTTCGATATAGTAAATTAGTAATATATGATTAATTATATTGGTGCATCCCGTCAAAGTTAAGGACTCAACCCATGGATTCTCTACCTATAAAAGTCTCGAAATATATGCTAAAGATAACTAAATATATTCCACATTGCATGCTGCACAACAAAATATAATACTCTCTCTATAAATTGTCACATAAAATCCAACAGCAATTTTTTTTTTTCCATTCCATCCATGCACCATGCACCATGCACCACCTCATGCTGTACGCACGATAAATTTTCTTCAACGAGAAATTATTATATGGATCAAATCAACTATAAATTTAGAATAAAATAACATTTTTATATATACAATTTCACCATAAATACATAATATATCCGGCCCACCTAATAACCTCTCCAATGCAGCATTTAATAGCTCCAACCCCCATCATCCATGGGACCATGGCCCATTTAATTCCTCTTAAATTTTTTTTCTCACAAAAATATTTTTTAAAAAATTTAATTTTTAAAAATATAATATTTTAAAAAATAATTTTGACATGTTTGATTGATTATTAAAAATGACACATTTGGCTCATGCTTGATTAAGCATCTATTTTTTTAAAAAATAGTGTAAAATATCCATTATATTTTTAATAAAAAAATATCAACTTAAAAATAATTTTTTTAAAAAAATTTAATTTCTAAGTCTTTCATAAATTTTTTTATATAAAATATGAAAATTTTATTCTGATAGCTATTTCTTTTTGAAAATTCTAACTAAACGAGGAGCTTTCTTCATTTCTTTTCATTGGCCTTTTTTTTTTGCAGGTGCCAAAAAAATCCTATAAATAAATAAATAAATAAGTAAATAAGTAAATAAATAAATAATAAAATAAATAAATTCTGGCTGCCAACGGTAATCTTAAATGACAATAATTAATTTCAGCTCAGCTACTTCAACCGCCCGATCCCACCTCGTCTCCTTCGGATTCTTATAAACCGCCCGCGGCCCTGTCTATCTTCCTCACTCTCTTTCTTCATAGAAGAGAAGGAAGGAATAAAAGATGGAGCTTTGCACTTGCCTTGAGAGCCTCCGAGCCCTGCCGTCATGGCTCCTTCTCCTCTTCTCCCTCGGTCTCCTCTCCGCCCTCAAGCTCTCCTTCGCCGTCCTCCGCTGGCTCTACGTCTCCTTCCTCCGCCCCGCCAAGAACCTCCGCGCCCGCTACGGCTCCTGGGCTGTCGTCACCGGATCCACCGACGGCATCGGTAGGGCCTTCGCCTTCCAGCTCGCCCGCCGCGGCCTCCACCTCGTCCTCGTCGCCCGTAACCCCGACAAGCTCCGTGACGTCTCCGACGCCATCCGAGCCAAGCACGCGGGCTGCCGAATCGAGACCGTTGTGATCGACTTCGCCGGAGACCAGGCCGAGGGCGTCCGCCGCCTCCGGGAGGCCATCGTGGGGCTCGACGTCGGCGTGTTGGTGAACAACGCCGGCGTGTCGTACCCCTACGCGAGGTTTTTCCATGAGGTGGATGAGGAGTTGATGAGGAATTTGATTCAGGTTAATGTCGGGGGGGTGACCAGGGTCACCCACGCCGTGTTGCCGGGGATGCTGGAGAGGAAACGCGGCGCCATAGTGAACATCGGTTCGGGGGCCGCCGTTGTTATTCCATCTGATCCGCTCTATGCTGTCTATGCTGCCACCAAAGCGTAAGTTTTGTGTTTGTTTGGTAGTTTTGATGCTAGATTTTTTGTTTTGATTGTTAGATTTGAAGTTGGGAACAAGGATTTTGTTCGAAAGTTTTGGAAACTTAGTTTAGTGTGAGAAATGGATGATTCGAGGGAAGGGAAATGAGGGATCATAAAAAAAAATATTTTTTTTAGAAAAAAGAAATCATTAGGAGACTGTAGATTGGTGGTATATAGTGATCCTTATTGAACATGCAACTTATTTTTTTGTTGTTTTATTTTTATGTTTTAGTTGTTAGATTTGAATTTGTTATGAAAGATTTTGTTGGATGGCTTTTGTGGCTTAGTTTAGCGTGAGAAATGGATGACCGGAAGAAAAAATTTGGGAGAGATCCGGGTTATTGGCAAGAGGAGGTGAAAAAAAAAGGTTTTTTTTTTTTTGTTTTTTGAAATCATTGGGAGTCCCTGCATAAGTGATGTTTGGTGATCCTTATAAAAAGCATACCATTTGTTAGAAAACCCCAATTTATTTTTGGTGTTTTGCACTTCTGGTTTTGGAAGATTGGTTCATATAACTGTTTTTTCAATGGTTGCATTTTATCAGGGATAAAATCCTAAGAGGAGCCAGCTTTCTGAAACAAATCATTTAGTTCATATGAGCTATTGCTTGGATTAGATCTATCATAATCATTTTGGCTTTTCTTCTCTCCTGGGTTTGGTTGGTACAGATGTGTTATATGGAATTGAGTGCTGAAAGATGTGCATTTGTCCCTTTCTTTGTTGCAGCTAACAAGGGTTTCTTGTTTGTTATCAGGTACATCGATCAATTCTCGAGATGCCTCTATGTTGAGTACAAGAACAAGGGGATAGATGTGCAATGCCAGGTAACTTGTTCTTTGTTTTGCTTATGTATCATTGATGAGTACAATGAGTACATCTATTCTTTAGATGGCATGAGGTTTTCTTTTACGGTTCTTGACTGAAGTTTAGTCTGTCACTTTACTTTCTCACTCTGTCAGTTATCCATGAGAACTGTGCAAAATTATCTATAACAAAGCACACTATCTAAACAGCTGGCATAAGTTTTTGCTTCTTTTAGTGTTCTCCATTTTAGCCTCATAAACCTTTCTACTCTGATGGCATGAGGCTTTTTTATACAGCTTTTGATCAAGCTTTACTCTACTATTTTACTTTCTTTTGTGGCTCTGTTGGTTATCCTTGAAATAGGTATAAATGGTGCAAGATTGCCTAGAAGTAAAGCACAATCTAAATGGTTGCTATAGGCTACTTGCCCCTTTTGGTGCTCCTTGGAGCCTTATTATACCTGAGTTACTCAGATAGCCTAAGGTTCTCTTATATGACCTTTGTCTGTGCTTTGTGCTGCTATTTTACTCTCTCCAATACTGTTAGTTGTCCTTGACATATATTTAATATATTCTTTTAAGTTTGTTGTTACTCACTAATTTCCTACATAGATTTAGTTTCCCTTAGATTCATAAAGTTAAAAGACAATTTGTTTTGTCTTATTTTCATCTTCTTTTAATCTGTCAACACTGTGGTGTATAGGGCACGACTATGCAAGCATTTTTAACAATTCTGTTTTCTCTGATTTCTTCATTTTATTCTCTTCTAATAATGACATAAAGACTTGAGAAGTAAACCAAAGAGGGCGGAAAACTAGTAATGCCATATTTCTGACTTTTGATATAGGTTGCACTTCATAGAAAATCAAAATGAATCCTACAAGCTGGTAATATTATGTAGGAAAAAATGGAGATACCAATAAAATCGGGGGCAAAAAGAGTGGAGGTCATTCAATCTTGGCTGAGAGAGTAATAATAAAGTTATTACATAAACTTCTTTACTGGGAACTTTTCTAGAGTAGTAGACTAATAAACAGAGTAGAAATAATGGATATGCTTCATTGTTCAATTTAGATAATTGAAGATAATTAAAAAGAAACCCAGGGATTGGATAATGTGTTCATTAGATGAAATACTTATTAAGATAGCTGAAACCAACATGCGTTGCATCATCGACGTGTTTTCCATTAAGGACCAAAGTAAAGTCCATCTAAGTTCAAGACAACATTACAACCAGCTCTTACCTCAGTTTATCCTTCTAAATTGTTTTCCACTTCCTTTCATGGGCATATCCGGACAAGATAGGGCCTTGTGGAATAATATACTGTTACTTGGCCGGCAGGAATTCAAAGATTAGTAGTTTAAGCTTATATAACCAGGGAGGAAGCCTCTTCAAGGCTTTTCTACACTTGAAAGTAGTCTAGACGAGGGAGGAAAAGGCAAGTTTTTCTGTGAGAACCACATTCATCCTTCTAAGCAGATGCCATAGTCAGAGTAAATTTAATAACAACACATAAAGGATGAAAACTTTTAGAAAGTTCTTCTAGAATCTGGTTGATTAGTTTAGTAGCTTATATGATGTCTACAATGCCAGACATCTACTATAGATTGGAGAAAATGTTATCAGCTTCCCCTCAACCTCCCTTTGCTCCTCTTCACCTAGATTAGGAAATCATTTAGAAACCTGAGTACCCTGTTTCTTTTACTTTGTTATAATGGACAGCAGTCATCTTTACAGCTTAACGTCCTAGTCCTTATTTAAAATAGTGGAAATTGCGGACAATGATATCATAGCTGTGATGTCAAGGCAGGCAGTAACCGCTGCACATTGTTTTAATAGATGATTTACAGTCTCAAGGTAAAAAATAAGCCTGGTGCAAATTATTAGAATGCTTTGCAGTGAAAGACCAAGGATATATGCATCAGTGGATTAAACACTGTTGTCATCATCGGTGCAGCTTCCTTGCAGTTCCTAGAAAACCTTCTTGATATCTATATGCTGTTTGATCTTTTTTCGGGAGAGCTTTCCAAAGAACGCTGCTGTTGTAGTCTGCAAACTGCAATGCAAGTTTTCTTCTTTAAAGCAAAGGCTATTTTTTTCAATCCAAATTTTAGCTATAGAAAATTTTGGGCATAGCATATACTGTTTCTTCCTCAAGTGTCAGCAATAAATAAATAAATAAGTAAATAAAATTTATTCCATGGACCGGTTTTCATGACATCCTGAATATTGAAGTAGGTTTTCATCTTATTAAACTTGATTCCCCTTAAAGATCCTAAGGCCAAAACGGTTCTATGTGTATTTAAAAATGTTAGCTTCTACTTCAGAAACAATTGCTATTGATGTCTTAATGATATCCTTTAATAGGGTTATTTATCCAATTTTGAAGTGGAAGATGTTGAGATCATATGACTGTACGAGTGCAACATAGATGCTACTCAGGATAACAGGATTTACCACTATACTTGCCTCTCTGTCTGATGCATGCTTTCTGTCTGGAAGTTCTGGCAAAAACACAGCTGCAGACTTGAATGATTTAAATTGTGGTGCTTTCAGTTGTAGATATTTTCAAATGTTTCTTATGGTTTAAGTAATGACATGGTAAATCACTGAGAAGAATAGCATGCCTATATATTTCTGAAAATTTAAAGAAAAAATCTTTATAACAATGAACTGGAATTAGTTCCAAGCATTAGCTATGGGAAAATTAGAGGAGCTAAATGTTCTAGAAATCGCTTTTATGGGTCAACTTGCCTCTACTACCTATATATCGAAGGGCATGCATATAATATTTCCAGAAATTATAACTGTTATTTTGCAACATTAACTGGTATTTTGTTTTTTCGGAAGTATTCTAATGATGTCCTTAAAAATATAAATTTCTTGGGCTTTAATGCTGTTGTTAGGTCTGATATCAGTGTCAAGGAAAAAAAATGTCAATGGTAAATATCTGCAAATGACATAGGCTGCATGCACGTCCTCTTCTGTCAGACTAATCCACTTCAGCAAATCATCTCTCTGGAATTGTAATTCTTCTGTTTGATCACATATTACTCCTTGTCAACAGGTACCCTTGTACGTGGCGACAAAAATGGCATCCATCAGGAGATCTTCCTTCTTTGTGCCATCATCAGACACTTATGCCCGTGCTGCCTTACATTGGATTGGCTACGAACCAAGATGCACACCCTACTGGCCGCATTCCCTCCTATGGTGTCTGCTCTCCGTGCTGCCAGAGGCTGCTATTGACAAATGGCGCCTGGGCTTCTGCCTTGGCATCCGCAAGAGGGGGCAGCTCAAAGATGCCAAAAAGAAAGAACAATAGCATCCGGCCCAAGCATCTCGATGACATCAACCTAGAACATCTGTTCTGTACTTTTCAGTGTATCTGTTTTGATGATCTCCCTTGTTCTCAGTAGTTTAATTTGTATACTTGGATGCAAAGCTCAATTAGTTCTCATTTTTCTTCTTGGTATTTCAGTGGTTGACTGTATCAGAGCCTAATGCTTAGGGTTAAAAATGCATATATGTTTTGTGTATATGTTATTCACCAACCTGTAGAGACTGTAAAACTTAATGCAGAAGAGGTAGCTTTCCTGAGGTTCTATCAATACAATTAGATGTGGCTGACTTGGGAGGCCAAGGTAGGTGAGTTGGTTGTTGCCCTTCAAGGAAGAAATGATGCTACTGGTTGTACATAATTATCTGAAAAGGGATGTTGGCATCAGCTGATTGCATCACTTAATTTTTCACAACAGTTAGAATAGTGTGGGCAATAAAGCCTCCTTTAAATGATGGTGCAACAGCTGAATTTGTCAAGCTTGTTTAATCTGAACCACAGGTTGGTCCTGCAGGATGGCAATATGAACCACAGATAGATATGGCTGAGTGGTCACAGATTCACATGCATGGTTCTCATGGGTCAAGATTTGTGGTGAATATTGCACTTACGGAATCACTTGGTGCCTGGGGTTAGACCTGGTCGAATAACAGGTTCATTGGGTAACGGGAGAAATAACAGCTTCATGAGCAGCAGCAAACTGTAGCAGCACTGACCAGGTTTCATCTCAGCAGATGTAACTTAGAAGCCTCTATGTAGAAGAGGTCTCTCCAAGTCTTCTCTATTTTTTTTTCTTTTTTTTTTCTTTCATTCTTCTCTTCTTTGATGCTGCTGGTAGTTATCAGTGATAAAACTACTGTTGACTAAGGTTGGAGCGCAGCTTGGACGAATCTGAGGTCGGCTGAAATCGAGCTGAACCGGCTGACCGTGGTACTCTATAAAAAATATAAGAAGGTAAAGGAGGATAATTGATTTGGAGATAAGTTGCTATATGTCTTGCTCCTTGGTTGTTGTGGAGAGAGCACAAATTTATAATTCAGGCAAATGGAGCTACATTTTGGCCTTGTATGAAGCAATAGATAGAATTAGGGGGAAAGAAATGTTTTGCAAAGAGGGAGAAGGGGAGGGAGGGAGGTAGGGAGAGAGAGAGAGACAATGTTGTGGCTCCTAAACAGTTAGATTAAAGCATGGAAGAGGAGGGAGAAGGGGAGGGGGAGGAGGAGGATGAACAGGATCCTCTACAATGCAACTTTTATCGTCGATAACTACCAGATCATATATCTTGAAGATGGATGGCTCTCCATCCTCGCAATGCATCGTGTGGCATACTGAAAAGTATTTGGACGCATCATTGTGTGGAAGAAGAGGGACAATGGAAAGAGCTATCCTCTATGGTGCAACTTTTGCACTGAAGAGTACGGTACCATTATAGATGGTCGCTACATTATCCATCTCGAAGATGGGTGGCTCTCCTTCATCTCTACAACATGTCGTATGTCATGCTAAAATGTCCATGGACATATTTTCAGGATAAATGAGAGTTGTCCATCTCCGAGATGGATAATGTGGTGGCTATCCATGATGGTAAGATTCTATGGTGCAAAACTCTTATGATACTAGGAGGGGCAAGACACAACATGTTTTTATTTTTTTTTATTTTTTTTCGCTATTTCGTCTTATTCTTCCGTTGTAGGAATAAAAACCATATGGGGCAGGCACCAAAGAAAAAAAATATAGGATAGGCTTCCTATTTTACCATGATTCCTTTAGTGTTCATTTTAAAGAAGAAAACCAAAAGTTATAGACTTCTACTAATGGAGTCGTCAATTTCGTGATAAAACAGAAAAAAAAAAAGAAAAGAAATTGTTCGTGGCATCCTCTTTCTTCCTTGTTTCCAAAATATATTTTTTATTGGTACATACTACATGGCCAAGTAATACACACTAAGCAGGTTAGTTATTTTGCAAACCAATACACACATCTAGGTAAATTGATATATAGTTTGTAGAACATGATATTCACCAGTACACAATACATGGTCAGATGATACATGTTTAATAAATTAATCATTTATCAACCCAATACACATCTCTAAGCAAATCAATACACAACTTTCAGAATATCATATTTACCAGTATACACTACATGGCCGGTGATATATACTCATCGACTTCTCAATACATACTTAATGATGATTCAATATGCACCTCCAGGTAAATCAATATGCAATTTTCAGAATATGCTTTTTACCTATATGCACGACATAGGCAAATGATACACACCAAACAAATTAGTTGTCTAACAAACTAATACACATCTCTAAATAAATCGATACATAATTTCAAAACACGATATTCATCAGTACCAATGCATGGTTTTCTAGAAAAGAAATTATATACATACTATTTCTTAAATTTTATAAGAAATTCTATATGTACTATTTCTTAAATTTCATGAATTTTTAGGTGCAAAGATTCCAAAAAAAAGAGGGAGATTTGGAGGATAAAAAAACTTGAGAGGAGAAGGAAGATCTCATGAATGGGATGGGATAGACAACTTGATAAGAAAGAGAATAAATGAAGAGATTTGATGAGGAAGAAAAAAGATGTGGACGATCAGTTTTCGTTAGGGGTGAAAGTAGATCGGATAATATCCATCTGGATCTATTTTTGTATCCAAATTTATTCGGATATGAATAGAAATTTGAGCATCTAACTAATATCGGTATCCATATCTATATCCCATAAAAAAAAGGATATGGATAAAAAACTATTAGATTCTTATCCAAATATCCGATTCTATTTGTAATCCTATTTAATTTTTTACTACACTCATGAATTTTTAAGAAAAATAAATGATCACATGAATATGCTATTAGCTTGATTTATCATTCACTTAGTAATATCTTTAATTCTATGGTAATAAAATTTAATTATCCAATTTATATCCATATTTATATCTACGTTTTCAGTATCCAATTTGTATCATATTCGTTTAAAATAAATATAGATATAAATTTTTGTATCCGACTAATATCCGTATCTGTATCTATATTCATCAGACAAAACAAATATGTATCCGATCTAATTTCCGCCATACTCTACATGAATGATTTCTCTTGGTCCGTACAATTTATTGTTATTTTAAAATTAAGAAATTGACAAAGGAGTTTCGTTATTATTTGATTTTTGGATTTTATTTTAAAATATGGTAAAATAAAAATCCCGTCCACACTATATTCTGAAGTGCCTGCCCAGGATCGTTTTTGTTCCCGCCGTGGAGTGGTTCTTTCGTGCTTTGAGATTAACACTCAAAGACACGTGTCTGGCATCCGCTCATATTACTTTTGCAATAGTGTGCAGGATATTATTGCCACTATTCCATGCATCCGAAGAGCAATTATTCATCACTGACCATTGAGATGGAACCATGATTCAGCCATGAACAAATCAACGGTCCAGATTCCATAAACTCGTTTATATTTATATATGCACACTCCAGTGCAAAATATTATTGCAAGCCAAGCCACTAAAGCCCTCTCCTTCTAGAAACCCTTCGTCCTTCGCCTCCCCTCCGGCGAGAAGACGAGCTCACGAACCACCTCCAATGGCGAAAGGAAGCCCTTCTCCGCCGCCGGCGGCTGCTTCGTCCTTCCCGGTCTTCGTCGACTCGAACCTCGATACTCATCTCGCCATGGTCGTGTCCCCTGACGACACCGTCGCCGATCTCAAGAGTGAGACCCCGATCCCCTTCACCCCCTTCTTCGAATCTTTTCTCTCGATCTGGATACGGTTGTCTCGTCGCCTCTTTGTGTTCCTCAGTTCGGATTCCTTTTCCTTTTGCTCCAAATGTTTTTTTTTTGTTTCCATGCATTCTGTAATCTCTGTACGATGTTTATTTTTTCTTTTCCCTCGATCCTATTATGTTTTTCTTTTCTTCGTAAATTTATAGAAATTGTGTTTTTTTGGGTCATTTGCGTATAAATTATCAATTTATGGTCTTCAACTCCTTGTGGTATTGACAATTGGAGATGTGTAGTAACTGTACCGATTAATTGCTTCGCAGTAAATTATAACATTTTCATGCTATATGTGTATATTTTTATCCTCTTTTTTATGGTTTGTGATTCCATTTCAGTTCTATCTTCATTTCTGCTTCTCATACTTCATGCAAGAGTTTGTAATTTGTGCTGTGTTGTTTCCACTTGTATTAAATATTTGGTCTGTTTGTTTGTCTAGAGATTTGTTATTCAGTATAAATTTCATACTTTTGTGGCTTAGGGAAGATAAGGATAGAGCATGCCCTTTGCTTTCCAAATGCCGGAGAAATCACCATCCAGGCAATAAAGGTATGCTTGCAAGTTGAAGCTGTTGTGAAGTTTTAAGTTTGGGGTCCTTGGATGCGCTTATCTTGTCATATTCCTTTTTTGTTCTCGTATGGAAATGCCTTTTGTCACTAACTTATGAATACATTCTAATGTTGGCAGGTCAAGCGCAGATCGTCCTTCTATCATTTGTCAGATTCAATGCTTGTTAGAAGTGCTTTTGATGGTATCCAAGGGACTTGGTTTCTTCACATTGATGCTTCTCCTGCCTCTATGGTGAAAGGTCAAGCAGGAACTGTAGAAAATGTTGTGAGTGAGAATGTTGAGCAAGCAGAAAAGCACGATCAGCTTCATGTGGAGCCTAATGTTAGTGACTTGCCGGGTTGCAACAGTGATAAGATTCAATGTGTTGTTGATGGGAAGCAATCATTGCTTGAAACTTCTCTGGACAGATTAGCCAGTCATGGTAACTCATCATTGCCAAATGCTAGAAGCTGTCAAATTGATAGCATGCAAGGTTCTTCACATGATCAGATTGATATGGGTGATACAAATGTTGGTGCATCAAAGGGCATGAACTTAAGAGAAAAAGTGGTGTCTGAACCTGATCATATTCCTGATGTAACAGATATGCATGAAGAACGAACTTGTAAGGTCATTGAAGAGGTTGAACCACAAGAACAGTACAACACTAGCCTGGTTGGGGGTCAAGAGGAGAAGGATGGTGGAGAGGAAGGATGCGAGAATCCCGATGTTGGAGCAAGTGATGGAGGTGCTTCTATTATTGATACCAAGAAAGAAAAAATCAGTAAAAGGAGTAAAGTCTCAGGGAACAATCTCATTTTGGATGTAGATTCAGAACATCTTTCTCGAGAGAAGAAAAAGCAGAAGAAGGAAAAAGATGGCTCTTTTAAGGAGTCACTTCTTGAGGCTCCTGCAACAGGAAATAACTTTGAAAGGCCTGTCCATGACGAGGAGACATCAAAATTGGAAAATGTTCCTCCAGGAACTAATTCTCAGGAGAAACATCTGGCTTTTTTCGTGGGATTATCTGGTAAACTAATCCAAGGTGACTCCTCATTGCCAGAAAATCTAACTGATGATAAAAGGAAAAAGAAAAAGAGAAAAAAGTCATCCAAGTATCACAATGAAGTTGAGTCAGCTGTTCCATCCAAAAATGGTAATACTAGTTTATCACACTGCACGGAAGAACCACATATCAAAATTGGACCATCCGTTAATTCAGTGGACATAACTGGTGCTGTTGTTCCAGTAGGTGAACAAGCTATTGAAGGTAATGCTGAGGAGGTAGGCGTAAACAACTATAAAACTCTGACCAAAGAGCCTGATGCTGCAGCCCGTTTTGAAGAAGCTACAGAGAATGTCACTGAAGAGAACCATGAAGATCCTCTTGATCATAGCCATACGGAACAGAGTGTAGAAACTAATGTTCTAGATGGTTCTGCATCACTTACAAATCCTGCAGTAGTTGGTCCTGAAGTTCCAACTAACTCATTTTGCAGCAGGAAAAGGTCCAAGAATGAATTACCAAATAACACAGCGAGCAGGTTTGATCCTGCTGATCCTTCGGAACATGTGAATCCTTATGAAGCATCTGGAGACAACTGTAGAGATCTGCATGAAGAATCAGATGCAGCAACCATTTCAAAAAAAATTGGGGATCCTAATAAGGTTGCAAATTTAGATATTGAAGTTCCTTCTGGCACTAATATTAGAAGCTCACATCATCGGAGGAAAAAGAATACAAAGAAAGCTGAACTGACCAATCTGCAACCTAATAAAAATGGGATTGCTCATCCTTCAGGTGATCAAGTCAGTGCAGAGGACTATAAAGATACATTATGTGACCACCATAGAGAACTTGGTAAAGAATCTGAGGGAGCAACTATTCTTAGAGAGGCTGTCGCTCTTGAAAATTCTCCTGTAGTGGATTCTGGTACGCTTTCTAATATTGATGACCGAAAATCAAATCGGAGAAGCAAAAAATCAACAAAATCCAAACTTCAAAATCATAAGTTCATCCAACAAGAATCTGCCTACTCTCTGGGGAAAGAACCTGTTGAAGAGAAGCCCAAAGAAACATTGGAAACCAGCCATAAAGATTTGGGTAAAGAATCTAAGGCAACGACGAGTCATGGAGAACCTGCAGTTCTTGGAAGTCCTTCAAAAGTAGATTTAGTCATTCCTTCAAGTAACAATGATAAAATCTCGCGTCACCGCAAGAAAAAGTTAGCCAAAGCAGAACATTTTTATAGCACATCCAGCAATCATGATCTCTTTTCAGGGGATCAGAGTACTCGAGAGAATTTTGAGAAAGCATTCAGAACTACTAACGGAGAATCAGGTAATACATCTAATGCAGTGATGCTTCCTGAAGATGCTTCCCAGAATATATCTCATGGAACTATTTCTAAACTAGATTCAACTGGATGGTTAAATGATTCATCTAACAAGCATGAGACTGCCCACCATTCAACAAAAAACATAACCCAAGAGAACAGAAAGGAATTGTTGGGAAATACTGATGAGAATTCTGTTCAAGTAAATGAAAAAATGGATCTTTCCAAGTCTGGTAGTGGCAAGACTAACTTCGATTCTTTTCTCCCTAAAGTTACCAAGCATGAATCTGTTCTTTCTGCAAAAGAACTTCCATTAAAGGAGGCTGAAACTGGGAAATTACAAAAGGATAAAAGTAAAAGGAAAAGAAAGTTAAACATGCATTCACAAGATTCCATTGCTGATACTGTAAAGCCTTTAAGTTCAAATGAGCAGCATGTGCATAAAAGTAAATACCAGGATGCTGATCCTGGTAATCATATTCTGATTGATTCTATGGCAGAGCTCCCAAATAAGGAAGTTGAAACTAAAACAACACATGATGAAAAAACTAGAGAGAGGTCAAGTAAATCAAATATGAATTTTGGTGATACTTCTTCTATTTTGAGGCCACCACAAAACTCACATGATGATAGCAGGCCTGAAAAGAAGCTTCAAGAGTACAAATCTGATACTTCCCATCAGGCATCCTTGTCAAGGGATGAGAAAAGAAAGCATGTGCGTCACCCCAAAGAAAAGACCTCTGCTTCTGACAGTAAGCTTAAATCTCATGACCATCAGGATGGCACTGCCATTGTGCACTCAACAGATGAAGTCCCACATCCTGGGAAGATGAATGCTGTCATCAAAGGTGATGCTGTAGGTGCACCTGCCACTCAGGGTGATAGTGCTGATGTTGCTTGTAAAGATGCAGTGGCTGATCTGTCCGCATCTAGTGACAGCACTGAAGATACGCCACATCGAACAAAGCGATATAGAGTTGCAGTTAGGAAGGTTCCAAGTAAAAGATTTGGGAAGGTTCTTAATCATTCTAAACAAGAAAAGCCCTCGTTAGCTACTCCTGGTGCAATCTTTGATGATGATACAAGCGAAAGTACTGATGATGAGTTTGTGATTACCAACAGAGAAGATCATATGAAAGCAATCTCAGATAATTCATCTACATCTGCTGACTCAGATGGGGACCTTGAAGAAACACAAACTATAGGTACGGGTAATTCTTAGTTTCTAAGCTTTTTGAATTTATTTCATTTAGAAAAATACTGTACTACTTCAGTATGAACTGAACGGATTAGTTAGATGCATCTGGGTTTGTTCGTCATAAATGATGTGCTGTGGGCTGCAACCTTTTCAATGTGCTATGTTGGAATTTGTTTGCCATAACCTAAGGGAATTGTTAATGTCACCAAGATAAATCATATCCGTGCTATTTGGAGTAAAATATTGTCCTCTTTAAAACTTTTATTCCCATCTGAGGTCATGAGCTTTTGCACAAAAGATTCATGGAATTGTATTCTTTCCCATATCCATTCGGGCCTATTGTAGATCTTCCCTTTTCTTGGCTCTGTGCATAGATTGAAGGTTAATCCTTATATGATTTGTATCTAACTTTGTATGCATAATCATTTGAACTGAAGTTTCCCAAGTTATTCCCTGTCTGGGACAGTTCTGTACTTCTGGCATTATAGTTTCTAATTCTCTCCTTCCAAACATATTTGTCCACTCAATCGATGGCAAACTCATCTGTAAACTGTACTGTGCATTTAATCTTCTATAAAAATGACTCCTATTTATATGAGATTTTATACTATAAGCATTACTGACAAAGTTATATATGCAATTATGCAGCTCTGAAATTGTGTATCCCCACTTCATTACTCAAAATGTAGAATTGATTAGCCCAAAATTTCAAGGATTTCTTGGTTTGGAGAAATATCAATTAAACATGTTATCATTGATATTAGTTGTTAAATAATTATTTTGAGAATTCTATGAAGCTCTATCAGATACGTAGATCCTTTATTTTTTTTTTCTAATGAAAATTATGATCTAGATGGAAACCATTTGGTGAATCATTATTATACATTCTATCTTCACATAAAGATCACCTTGGCTATCTAGTGGGCTGCAACTTTGATCTCTTAGTTCTGCCTTTAGGTTTGAGAATGTTACCTGAACAGGTGACATAGGTTTAGGTCTTAAAGTGTCCAATAAAGTTTGACATAGCAACCTTCAAATAATAGGATATGGGGACACATACATAATATATGGATGTGTATGTAGATAAGTGCTCAGTATATAACGCATATTATTTTGGAAAATTGTTTTCAAATTCCATAAAATTAATAATTTTTTGCTAAGTATTATTTTTGACTTGAAAACTTCTAGGTATTAAGTGGCTAAAGCTGATACTTGACAATAATGACACTACAGTTTGTTGATTTGAAGTGTCCAGGAGTATCATGAAGTGTCTTACTGCTTAAGTGTATGGACACATTGCATATCCAAATTTTTAAATTTAAGTTACTTTAGGTCTAGGCATTGACGAAAGAGGCATTTGGATTTTGACTAAGCGCATAAGTGTACGGACAATCAAATATCCAGATTTTTAAATTTAAGTTACTTTAGCTCTAGGCATCGAAGAAATAGGCATTCGGATTTGGACTAGGCTTCGACCTAAACATCAAGTCCCAGCATGCTGACTCGACTATAGCTTGGCCTTGTCTTTTGGTAACTATTTGCAGCCTAGGCATGGCTTCATACTTGGACCTTTATTTGTAGTAAGCTCCAACTGACTTGGTATATGCCTAGTTTACTCGTCTCCTAGGGTAGACAATTGTCTACAATGATGCTACTGCCCAACCATGGCAAGCATGTGTGTGTGTGTGTGTTGGGGGAGGGGGGAGGGGAGAGGTTTATGAGAGTTGGGGTTGATGCTTATGAGGAAAGGTTCCAAGACAAAGGCAAGGATGGTGGTAACTTGTGAGAGTGCTAATGGCAGCATTGGTGAGGAGGGGTGGGGCAGGGTAGGAGTAGGAATAGTGGCAGAGATAGAGGCAGGGCAGGTTAAAGGTAAGGGATGGTAGTTGTGGAGTGTGGGTGGCTGGGGGATTTAGAGATGGTGTGGTTTTGATGGCAATAAAGTGAGGGAGAGAGTCGAGTAAGGTTCGCCGTTTCGGTACTGGAGCTTGTACCAGTGGCACTCTAGCACTGTGTTGGTACGATACAATATGGGATTTTTTCGGTGTACCGAGTGTTGGTATGCCTCTGTTTTCGTGTATCGGTACCGAATCGGTATTGTACGGTATGCGCTATACCGTCCGGTTCGGGCCAGTACGTCGGACCATGGAGAGGAGGAAGAGAAAGAATAAGCAAGAATGAGGAAGAGGTGTACCTTAGAGGGAGATCGAGATAAAGGAGAGAGGCCTTTTAGTATTGAGAATGTGGTTTAGGCAATATATATTAATATTAGTTTTAAAATTAACTTTTGGGCATGGTATGAATGAATTTTCTTGGAGCAAGCCCAGTCTTGGTTCAAAACTCAATGCAAGTATAAAAATTTAGGCTTGGGCTGACTTGATAGGTTGGAAATGCATGCCTTGGTTTGCCTCATAATTAAGTTGCTCCTGTTGGGCTAGACATTACTTACCAAAGTCTGACTTGCATTTATGCTAATAGCATGTCAGTCAAATTCTTTATTTGGCAGCTAGTGTAAAAAAGGGCAGCCCAATGAATGAGGCTGCCGCTACTATAGTATTTGGGGAGGGTTAGGTGTACATAGCCTTATGCCCACATGTGGAGAGGCTATTTATGTGTTTCGAATTTGTGACACCTAGGTTACAACAGAGCAGCCTTACCGTTATGCCAAGGCTTACCCTCAATTTGGTAGTTAATTTGTAAGCAAGATTTACGGGCTAACACAAAATTTAAGTCTTAATTTAATGGTTAGAGGAAAACCATGATAGTGATTTTAGATGCTTGACCTATTTTAGCAAACAAACGACTAGGTCTTTGAACATCCACAACTTGAATGTTTTTAGAACGGAATGGAAGACTAAGCTTTCTATGGCAGCTTAAGTTAACCTGCATTCTACATTACCTTAGGACCTTATATACCATGCTTTGCGATATAATTGTGATGATTTGCTTGTAATCTTCTTCTAATAAAACGGAGTTCATGATTTTATGACTGGTGTAATATTAACTTTGAGATTGATTCATAAGCTAATAATTAAGGGAGATTTAGTCATCGGGCAACCCTCTAATGGGATTTATGGCTTGATTAACTGATTTGTTTCTTTATTATATTGCACATGTTTGCGTCACAATTGAGGGCTATAACCTATTATAGTTGTACTTTGGAATTTGCCACTTCCAGATCATTACATCAGTTGCAACCAATTAGGACATTCACTGCTATCTCTATTTTCTATCTGCTAGCTAATGGAGAAAGATTTTTAGGATCATAGAAAAGCTAAATTCTTGTTTAAAATCTGAGTTGTAATAGTGCAGATATATTTTCTTTAGCACCTCAAATTTCTGAATGTGTTACTAGACATGTTCTGTGAGCCTAGACTATACTGATTGGATTCAGTCTAGTGTAGTTTCTTTCAGAGTATTTGCAACTAGTGATTGTTGTCTGCAATACTTACAAATGCTGATTTCATGTTGCTTCAGTGTTCCGAAACATATACTCTGCTGTCATAAATTGGAAAATTTTATTATCTGGAAGTTGCAACTAAGCATATGCTCAAAATAATCACTTTAGGAGCTAACATATATAAGTTCCTTGTTACTTGTTATAGGAATTAAACCTGCTGCATTTGGTAAAAAAGATGGGGGAATTGATGATGGGGGCATCATATTGTCACAGTAAGTATATTTCTAATTTTTAATGATAAAAATGTTTCTTCTATTCTAGATCTTTGAATAATATTTATAATTCAACGCAAAGCTTTACTGACTTGTTTTATGCTAGAAAATGGACATGCTACCGCAATCACTTGAATGGACAAGCTACTCTTTTTATTGTGGAGTGTTAGAAATTAAAAAAACTATGCAAGTTGTAAAACAAGCTGGTAAATCTAGCTCCTTGCTGGAAATGATAATGGGATGAACAGGGGAGTCTCTTAATAAAGACCTCTATTTGAAAATATGGATTGTTAAAAGTTAATTGTTTCTCATCACAAATGTCGGTGTCAATCTCAGTGAGTTTGTTAATTTTGACGCAATATAAATATGAAACTCTAGTATATGCCCAAATTGCCCTTTGTTTAGATTAAATGGATCTTCTTATCTTTTTGTTTTGCATTGGAAAGCTTTCCATCTTCCATGTGGTGGTCACTATGAATTATGAAAGGTGAGAATTAACAGACTTTAAAGGGACGACATAATTCAGATGATTTTATGACAGTTCAAGATTTTTAGTTTGCAATTGGTTTTCCTCTTTGGTCACTTCTAAGCTATCTCATGCATTGGGAATTGTAGATTATAGAAGTTTAGTACGTGTTGAATGTCTTGGCCTTCATCACTCGTAATCAGTTTGATAGCTCCAGACTTTTCTGTACTTAATTTTATTACTATTATTCAAGGTACGCCATCTTGGTACCGGGCCTCATACCGGTGCCACTTTGTTATTGTGTCGGTACGCCTGGTATGGGGGCAGATTCGGCTTACCAAGTATGGGTACGCCCCCTTACTATGTACGGATACCGAATCAGTATATACCGAATCAGTATGGTATAGTATGTCCCGTACCGTCTAGTTCGGTACATTATGACATACCTTGCTCTTACTGATGATAGGTTCACCAAGCTTGGGTTTAACATACCTTGGTTGTAATAGTAATGACCTTTAGAAGAAGATATTTCAAAATTCAAACATATTAATATTTAGATAGAAATGTGGAAATTGAATCAATGACAAGTCATCACAAGAAAGGCATCCCTTTAACTTAGATACGTCACCTCATAGTTAGTAATTAATTGTAAACATGCTTTGCATAATAAATAAGGTTCTGGCTTAGAGGATGTCTCCAGTGCATAAATGGTAACTTTATCAAAAACATTATAACATACAGCATTCATTCAAATTTACCTAGATGTTCCATTTGCCTCTTTTGACTCTCTCACAATTCCAAGCCTCTTATGCTTCAATTGCTCATATCAAGTTTTGGCTCTTACATATCTTAAAGTTTAATTTTGTGAATCTCTTACATATGACTCCACCTCATCATTCTATCTTTGCTATACCCTCTTCATTCAAAAAAGAAAAAAAAAGGTTCATGCACCCTCTTCTTGACTGACTGTTATATGAGGGTGCCCTTTTACCTCACCTTTTTTCTTTTTGTTTTCTGTGGTGTGTCGAAAGAAAATCTTACCTTCATCTGTCATGCTAGCTGTAATATCTTCTTAATTTCTTCTTCAAATAATGATTTGAAGGTTATAGAACGGGAGGTAGTCACTTTAGAAAATTTCTTATCCAATATTTGAATTAAATCTTGATTGTAGAGTTTACTCTTTGTATCATCTCCTTACACTAAAGTTCAAATGAGAAAAAGGGGGAAAATATAGCTAAGTTTTGAAGAGTTATAGCTGAATCAAGAAGAGATATATCAATGCAAACCCTATCTCCTTGTTTTTTTACTAAAAGTGTTGTTTATTGTCCTAGGTATTTAATCTTGATTCCTGATCTTTCAGAAAACAAACCATTGTTTCAGTCCATTGATATTGCTATGTGTTACTCTTATATATGTCACTAAGGTCTCTTTCCTATTTCCGAGTGGAAGTGCTTATACTTAACCAAGTAGATCAAACATTACTTGAGAAACCATCAATAATCAGCTTAAGTGTACCAACAGTTATGTGGCATCAAGCATATCGATATTTTGTATATCCTTCCCAGCTATTTTGTTCCATGAAACGTTCATACTGAATTTATAGAAGACGGTCCATTTACCGAATATACAAGCTTCCTTAAAAGTCTTTCGCTTGCCATCAAAAAAGTTTCTCATTTCATTCTTGTAGAAAGATGGTGTCTTTTTCTAGACCCAAAAGTGACTTTAAAGCCAGTTCACTTTTTTATGTATGAAGAATATTGGGTACTTAATGTAATGCTGCAGCAACACAAGTGTTAGATTTGGGCACATATATGAGTGATTTAGCAAAAGGGTAAAAAGAGAAACATATATAAAAACAATTTAAGATAGATTTGGCTTAAATTTGTAGTATTGCAGAACAGAAAATATTGAAGGATAATAGTTATGACGGTGTTTCATTTTCACTGTAATTTTTAGGGTTTCCCTCTGCATTTCACTGCAAGCTATCTTGCCCACTTTGGAATGGATGCTTTTATGCTTTAACTGAATCATTCTTTCGCTAAATGATTTTGGTTGCTAATCTGGTCTTTACCACCCTGTTTAGAGTAATTATGGATTGTGATATCACACGCCTTCAACTAGGAAGTCCCTCTGCGCTAAACGATATTGGTCTCTAAGTAACCCACGATAAGAATAAAGACTATTAACTTGGATGATGGTGCCCACACCAGCATAGTTTCATTAGGAAAGTTGAAAAAAGTCTTTCAAGTTCTATAATATTGTAGCAATATTACATTTTTCTTGCAGTTAGTACTGGAGTGGTTTAGTGATTTATGGGTCATGATTGATTTGAAGTGGAAAACCACCTGCCCCCTTTTCCTCTCCCTCCTTCACTTACCTTTTCTCTTTTTCCCTCCCCACCTCCACCACCCTCCAACCCACACTCGTGTGCACTTGCCGTTTTTTATTTCTTTTCGTGCATGTATTGCCTATGGTCCCTCCCATGCCTAAGATTCATCTAAGATGTGTGCTTAATGCATTGACTTCTCACTACATTTTGACTTGAAATTTTCAAGCTGGATGTGCGAGAGAGTAGATAACACATTCAAAGACAAGTGCACCAAAAAATAAATACATCAATATTTTGATGACAATTATCATATCGTCCAAATGGCTATTATTCCTCTCGTCCAACAACAAGCATGTACTGCATTTATTGATGCAGGACAGCAAGGGATGCTTTCTAAAGTGCCTAGGATTTTCAGAAACAGTTAGAGCTGAGAGAGTAATTACTTTGGGCTTGATTAAGCGATATGGTGTGCCAAATTCAATACAAAACAATGTCTATGGCAACAATAGTACATTGAATCCTCAAACAAACCAAAAATTCAAATTACAAGTCTAGCTAATTCATTGCATAACCTGCACCTTTTTCTCATGTATATTTGCTGTGTTGCAATGTATCCTGAAATCAGAGTCTAGTACATCAAGGTCATCGTCAAGAATAAATTTGATTTTCTGGTAGAAAAGAGGGGGGGGGGGGGGGGGGGGGGGTAAGGTTAAATGAATTTAAAAACTAGGTCTAGGGGTTTTTGTTTGGATTGATAATAG
>NW_024069095.1:0-69532 GCF_009389715.1 Phoenix dactylifera
ATTTTTTGACAACCGCATAATTTACAAATGCACCAACTGACCATTTTAGTTTTTCCAATCTTAGGAAGAAGTTTTTATAATGGCATCATTTGGTATCCTTTCGGGGCAGTGATGGAGATTCGCATTTGACTTGTATCCAGAAGTCTTGCTAATGTAATTCCCTTGTGCATTTCAGATGAAATGATATATTTTGCTCCACTCGCAATTTCTTTGAGTTACATTTTTTCTGACTCACCGGACTAATACTAGGAGCCATGAAGTCACTTGGTTAGTACACTTTCACCTACTGCATGTTGAGTGTAAGGTCATAAGATTGGACTACCTCTAATTCCTTTTCTTCTGGCGCTTCTGGAAACTTGACAGTTTTGTTTTTTATTTTTCTAGTTTATCATTGTAATTTCACTGTAATTCTTCTGTGAAGGTAAACCAGTTTTCAGTTCTTGGTCATTCATTCACGTGACATATTCCATGTACCATCGTTATGTTTCTCGTGTTTTGGAGTTTGAGGTGTTAGTTCGATCTTGCAAAAGTCACCAATGCCAGCAATACTTGTATTTGATCATTATGACTTTACTACTTTAAGATGTTCAAGATTGATTGTAGTAAATGCATAACATGGATGTCATGATAATAAAATGTGTTGGTTTTGCATCAATGAGAATATTAGCTGGCCCTCCATTATCAAGATTGTTTTACAACTGAAACTAGGATGCTTTGTGAAATTTGCAATTCTGCTACGAGTCCTATAGTGGAAAACAATCTTGCGACTGTCCTCTTGAAGTTACATAAGACTCGCACTGAAAAATAATTTCAAACTTAACAACATTTAAGTTCAAAGATGCGCGCTTCTATTTTGGAGGATTGGGAGGCTTCCAAGATGCATTCTAAGGTATTATATTAGAGTATATCCAGGCATCGATGGTTTGTTGGTGCTTCAGCATTTGCAGTCCTTGTTTCCTGCACAACTTGACTAAAGTTAGAAGAGCTCCATGTATGTTCAGCTTTATGTAATGGTTCGCTGTTTTTGTGGCATAAATATAGAATTATTTCAAGGATACCAGGCAATCAAAACTACTTGCAATTGAGAATTATAAATATGATGGATGATAATAAGTTTGTACATGCAACTACTAGTTTTGTTCGATAAGAACTACATATTTAGCAGAAATGGTAAGCTTGTACAAATATTTATAAAGTGTGATGTAGGATAATAAATGTTGTCAAATGCATAGAATATAAATGCAATAAACAATAGGAATAAGCATGGAATATTAGGTTTTAACAGCTAATGTTGATCGCCATATTTGTGTTGTTGGTTACAGGGCTGAATTTTGGTTGGATTCTATTTCGATCGTATTCGTTTTTATATTTGATTGGGATCGAATTCGGATACTATTTTTTTTTAGTTCGATCAGATCCGAATATGGATTTGGATAGTTATTTCAAAAATCTTCTGGATGCGGATATACTTAATTTTTTTGGATTTGAATTCAAGTCTGGATATCCGTAAGGTAAGTAAAAAGAATTAGTTTAAGTTAAGTTATATTAGAGAATCAAGTAAGTGATTAATCAAATCTAAACTAAAAAAAAAATTTAGATAACAGATGACTGTCACTTAACATAGTAACACGAATACGGAATTCTTGATTCGAATAAAATTCTTCGAATTATCCCATACGCCTGGAAGGTTTAAACCTCTTATTCGTTCTTTCATCTCTCTTTCCTTTTTGTCTTCAAGCAATTAGAGTTTTGAAGGTTCCGTCCATTTCTTAGTTGCTACCCAGCGATTGCAACTGGTAACAGCCGTGAGATGCCTTGGAGGCATTATAAATTTTGTCTACTTTAATGACGAACAACTTTGAGCAGTATATTATTTAAAAATTTGTTATTTTTTATTATTGATAAATACTTATTAAAATTATATTTTTAATTGATTTTTTTTTATGATCATACCATTATTATTAGTTTTTATCATTGAATTTTGCTCAAATTTGATTCATATTTGAAAAAGTATCTGATTTATATCTGTATTTGGATAAGAAAATATAAATATATTTAATATCCGATTCGTATTTATATCTGTATCCATTTAGAACAAATATACATATTAATTTTGATATTCGTTGTATCCATATTCATTGAAAAATATGAATATAAATATGAATATATCAATATCCGAACCGTATCTGGTCCGTTTGCAGCCCTAGTTGCAGAATGATGGATAACTATCTCAATAATCACATTATTTAATTTTACATGAACTATTGCCATAGCATTTGACATCTATCCTTGTATGGTATGGAATCTCCCATCTCAATGCCATTTGAATACAAATCTCATCAAGGATTGTCTTTGGGAAATGAAAATTATTTGAGCTTTATGACCTGCAAAGCTATAAATATTGGGCCCATCGCGTCCTTCAAGATCATTGAGAGTTTGAAGCCATATTAGGCCCACTTTTATCGCATTGTTTCCAGAGAAAGATTCCAAATTCCATTTGGAAAAATCAAATTACAGGTAGTAACGACTTTTTAATCATTGCGCAGTTGTCATCGACTTCTTAATCAAATTCCATTTGATCCAGAGTTCAGTCCACGAAGGGATATGGTGTTAACTTCCGCACATTTGGCGTGCAGCGTTGGATGGTCCATGGTTAAAACCGCATACTATTCAGGGGGGGTCCAGAGTCCAGTCCACGAAGGGATAACGTGTTTACTTCCGCACTTTTGGCGTGGTCCATGGTTAAAACACAAGGCCCACAAGTCTGTATAGCTCTAACAAGCGATTTAAGTTTTAAGAAAGGTGACACCTTCGAGGCATACTCTTTCACACCTATCCTCCATTTTGAGCAAAGCTAACTGCACCCCTAAGACAAGATCGACAAAAGAGAATCCTCAGCTGCAACCGACAAAGTAGCGTCCACCTCTCTAGCAACCATTAAAGACTCATTTGATTCGCGGGAAAAAAGTTTTTTTCCTGAAAAGCTGATTTATGGAAAATATGATGCATAAAAAAATGATTTTGGCATATTTGGTTGACCAAAGAAAAGTGGTACATTTCAGAGCGGCTTATGTTTGCTTAGGTATCTACTTTTTAAAAAAGTTGTGTGAAATATCTATTATACCCTTAATAAAGTGAAAGACCTTATTCAAAAATTTTGATGACTTAAGGTTAGTTTTAGAAAAAAAAGATTCCACTTTCCAACTAGTGGAAAAGTAGTTCTTTCATGTCACTCATGGTTTTTTTTCATGAAATTTGGAAATCTTATTCCATAGCAATGCTGCTTTTCAATCTCTTTTCTTTAAAAACTTCAATCAAATAAGAGATCTTTTTTTATTTTTTTGTTGACCATACTTTTCTTCTTCTATTCGCTTGTGGCAAGGAATGAACTAGGCCGCAACAACACGTTGCTGCCAAGGGTCTTCTTGGCCCGCAGCTACTTGATACGCAATGTAGAACCATCAGACTATTTCCTACTACTACCACAATTCATATTACAAAAAATTTGAAAAAAACAATGAAGTTGCAACTGGTGGCAGCCTTTTCTGTGCAAATTTTTCTTCTTATGCTCTTTGCAAAAGAAACAGTGACAATTGATTTCAATTAAATTTCATATACTATCTGTAAGTTTCAAAGAAATGATCATCTAGTTTCTTGCTTGCTGCATTGTGGGCTTGAGAATCATAAATCCCATATCTAACATATTGTGAAGGCCCGCACTACAAGAAACTTGGACATTAGCGACGCTTTTTTTGGCTATTAGCGACGCTTAACAGCGTCGGTAGAAACCATCCCGATGCTTTCCAAAGCGTCGGTAAAGCGTCGCCTATGCTACAGTGGAAAAAATATTTTCCGACGCTTTTAAAAGCGTCGCTAATTCCAATTTAGCGATCTTTAACACGTCGCTCTTTCCCGACGCTTTAAAGCGTCGCGAATTCCCGACGCTTTAAAGCGTCGCGAATTCCCATTTGCAAAAAAAATTACCATTTGCGGTCTGCATCTTCTCCTCCATTTACAAATACAAACAACCTTCCCGATCGGTACCTTCATTCCATCCGTGCAGAGTGGTTGGGTTTGGCTATATAAACAATTTTTTTTTTCAGATCCGCCGATGTGGGACTAAAATGAGGCGATTTTTTGGCTTCCGACGGCGCTTTTAAGCGTCGTTATTTAACAACGCTAAAAAGCGTCGTTAAAAGTGTCGTCAATTACATATTAACTTCGATGACGCTTATAAGCGTTGTCATTAGCCGACGCTTTTAAAAAGCGTCGGCAAATGTTGACGGAAAATTTTTTTTGCCGACGCTTGGAATAAGCGTCGGCAAATAAGAGTCGGTAATGTCCTTTTTTTGTGTAGTGCCGCCTGGGCCTGGTCCGCTTAACTGGCCTGACTGGGCTTGAGAATCTTTCTCAGACCAGGCCATGTTAGCCCTGCACGTGCTTTGCATGTGATGGGTGGAACTTCCATCAGGAGTCTTTCTTCCTCCCTTCTCCCAACGAGTTCAACTAGGAGTCGGAGACCTAGGGCCACCGGAGCCGTAGGTCTCGTCTATATAAACACATTTTACCCTTTCTAAGCCCTCCACCGACGATCATCATCTCTCCTTCTCTCTTTTTTCTTCCTTTGAACTCACACTTGCCTGTCTTCGTGCCGCTGGAATCATGGCCTAGTGCCTCCTCAGAGCCAAGGTAAGGTCCCCATGTCCTCCCTTATTCTTTCTTTTTTCGATTGACTCGGTAATGGCCGAAATCCAGCAAAAGATCGTTGGAAATCCCCATGTCTCTTTCTCGTTCTTGTGTTGGTCACCTCGGCAGCCGTTCTCTTGCCGTCGTGCCATTGGTCCTCCACCTCAGCCGTTGTTCCTCCGGCCACAACTGCTGTCGAGCTAGAGGCCCCTTCCTCCTCCCTCCTATTTCTCGGTGGGGGCGGGCTCACACCCCCTCCCCTGTTCCGCGAAGAAAAGAGGGGAGAGCGATAGAGAAAAAAAGAAGAAGAAAAGTTAGAAAAGAAAACAAGAAGAGAGAGAACTTCTCTCTCTTATTTCTTCTCTTTCTACCTTCTCTCTCATCTCTCTATTTCTCTCTCTAAGAAGATCCATGGATCCATGAACCAAGTCCTATTTTTCTATTCTCTGGACTCGTGTTGACCCTTGCAAAAGGCCCTGATCTGTCCTAGTGCCCAGGCAGCCTACTAGGCCTATCACTCCAGCTCTATAAAGTGCCTATGAAACCCAGTATTGATGAACCCTATTGAATGGCCTTAGTCCTAATCTAGTCCATGCCCCATGCCTCAACTAATCGGGTCTCTATCATTTGGCCAACTGTTTTCTTTGTCTTGTTATTTCAATACCATTTAAGTTATCGAATGAAAATTAATATTACTCTTAATATCTTTAAATAGGTTTAACTAGTTTGCCCAGTGAAGTTTGAAAGTCTAAAACAGAAGAGGTATGTAACCCTCACACTTTTTATTAAATGTCAAATTTTTACATATTTTTCATGCTTATGATTTATATGAAAAATATGAAGATAGTATTAAATATTGATGATAGTATGTTTTCTTAAAATTAAGGATCAAGCATACGATATTATGAAACTCATGATGTATTACGAAATAATGGTTTCATAAATATTTTAATATTAATGTCTTATTTATGAATTATGAACTCCATATTTATGAAAATTATATTTTTGTTATAAAAAAATAATTTCATGATTATTCATTCTATTGTTAAACGCTTATTTATAGACTATGAACTCTATAAAGCCATTTAGTATTTTATTCATATATGATTCAAGAAAATATAATTTTAAAAATATGACTTAAGAAAAATTATTTTAAGAACTATGACAAAAGACTCTCAAATAGCTATGTATGACCCCTAAAAGTGGGGTAGATCGACATTTGGAGTTAGTTCCATAAAATTCTGTCAGTGGATAATAGTAATTGGCTACGACTCTGCCAGCGGATAATAGTAGCTAGCATATGACCTTGTTAGTGGGTAATAGTAGTTGGCATACAACCCTGCAAGCGAGTAATAGTAGTTGGCATATGACTCTGCCGGCAGGTAATAGTAGTTGGCATATGATCCTATCAATGGATAATAATAGTTGGTGTTTATCGATTACGGCCCGGGTATAACAGTGACCTTACCATTTAGGTTGAGAGAAGTAATTGGATCAATGATATAGTTAAATGTTAAATAATTTATGATTTTATTTATGCTATACATTTGGGACCATGTTTATGATATATTGATGATATTGCATGCATGATTGACTTTATGTCTTACTTTATCATATGATACTATGAGATGTTATATCTTGCAATAATTATTATTTTATTTTATGTTACATTGATTCATGCAAAAACTTATGCTTGATCCGGTAAGCTAGTGAAAAGTTTACTTATTGAGCTGTATTGCTCATATATCTCTATTTTTATTTTTCTTTTTCTAGACAAATAAGTTCGATAGGAATGAAGGATGGTTTAGACTTGGAGTTCGTGCTAGAAAGCTTAACGATTTTTTATAAAAATTTTAGTATTTTAAATTGACTATGAATTTATAGTTAATAATTTTCTGAATATTGAGGATTATGGATTTGGTATTTATGTTTGGATTTAGATGCTTTGAACCAGTATTGATTTCATTTAATGGATAATCAAATTAGACTTTTATTTATTATATTATGTTTGAGATGAATTTAGAAGTTAAATGAAATATTTGACTTCATGTTATTGTAGGATGCACCCCTCGGTAGTATGGCCATGTCATGCTCTGAATCTGGAGTGTGACAAAATGGTATTAGAGCAACAGGTTTTATCATGGGTAATACATAAAGTCTAGCAATAGATAGTTAGGTCTCCTTTAGTTGAATAAGAGCAGATAGATTTTCTTAACCTTACTTTTGCTCAGCCATGAAAATTGATTAATGTTAGTATTTTGATAGGTGACAATGAGCAACAGAGAGAGTCTTAGTAAATTTTGCTGCTAGAAGGAGAGGAGCAAGAGTGACCGCAAGAGGAGATGCCAACTAGCCGGTCGAGCAAGCTTCAAATGGGCCAGCCACTCGGGCAGACATTGCTGAAGTGTGCCAAGTGGCAGCTTAGCTCCTTCAGCAGCAATAGCAGTTGTAGGCTGCTCCTCGACATGCACCATCTCTGAAGATGTTCGATGCACTACAGTATTCCGAGAATGTAAAAGTTAGGATGGCCATATCGATGTTGAGGGAAAATGCTGAGTTTTGGTGGACTGCTATAAGAGTTGCTAATGGGTATGAGGATGACCTGTTGACATGGGAGGAGTTTAAGAAGATATTTTATGAGCAATATTTTTTTGAGCCAACAATATTAGCAAAGGAGAATGAGTTCTTGGCTTTGAGCTAGAAGGATGACATGACAGTATTAGAGTTTGCAAAAAAATTTAACGAGTTAGGCCAATTCTGCCTCCAGCTCATGGAGTCCAAACAAAGCAAGGCAAACATATTTGAACAAGGTTTAAGATATGAGATTTGATCTTGTTTATCTTCTCATCTTTTTAACAACTATAAAGATGTGCTAGAATGGGCTTTGAAAGTTAAATTGGACATAACGGGATATGAACAAGAAAGTGATAAGAAGAGGCCTAGACTAGTGAGAACATAGAATGCCCTGCGGAAAAATTCAGGGAACAACTCTGACAAAGGAAGCGTGCTGATATTTGTGGTTGCGGTAGGAATCATGATGGGCCTTGTTTCAAGATACTTAGAGCATGCTTTGAGTATGGCAAGAAGGGACATTTGGCGTGGAATTGTCTTAACAAAAAGAATGACTCTAAGCCACCAAACCTACTAATTAGAAACAGAAAGAGAATGCACAGATGTTCGCTTTGATCCAGCACAAGGCCGGTGCAAGTGATCAAGCAGTGACAAGTATCATTCTAGACAACTCCATAAATGTTCTTGTGTTATTTGATTGTTAATCTTCTAATCCCTTTGCATCTTTCGAGTTGATACCTCTTTAAATTGCAAATTTAAAGAATTGAATGGACCACTATGCTGCCACTCCTTCTAAGGAATTTGTTCTTGCCGATGTTGTATTTAAAAATTGCATCACTCAGATGAGGAAGCTAGGATTAACACAAACCAGTCTAGAGTTTTGAGCTATAGAAGAGTTGGTTTCAATTAGAGTGGTGCGACGGAAGCATCGTGGAATGTTAGATTAAAGACTAAGTAGTCCAATTTGCTTAAGAATTTAGGAACGTTAAGTTTCGAGAATGAAACTCTTTTAAGGGGGACGAATGTGAAGGCTCGTCCGGGCCCGGTTCGCCTGACTGGCCCAACTGGGCTTGGCCCATGTTAGCCCCGCGCGTGCTTTCCATGTGATGGATGGAAGACTTTCATCAGGATTCTTTCCTTCCTCCATTGTTCCTGATGGCGCCAACTAGGAGTCGGAGACCTAAGGCCACCGGTGCCCTAGGTCTCCTCTATATAAACGCCTTTTACGCACTCCACCGATGGTCATTAGCTCTCCTTCTCTCTCTTTTCTTCTCTTGAACTCGTGGTTGCTTGTCTTCATGTCGTTGGAATTGTGGCCGCAAAGCCAAGGTATGGTCCTTGGCTCCTCCCTTGTTCTTCCTTTTTTCGATCGATCCGGCACTGACTGAAATCTAGGAAAAGATCATTGGAAAATCCTCATCTCTCTCTCTCTCTCTCTCTCTCTCTCTTGTGTTGGTCACCGTTAGTGGGCCTCAGCTGCCGGTCCTCCGACCGTAGCTGCTGTCGAGCTGGAGGCCCCTTCCTCGCCTCCCCCGTTTTTTGGTGGGGTGGGCTCACACCCCCTCCCCTGTTTCTCAAAGAAAAGAGGGGAGAGCGATAGAGAAAAGAAGAAGAAGAAGAAAAGTTAGAAAAGAAAAGAAGAAGAAGAAGAGAGAGAGAGAGAGTCTCTCTCTCTCTTGTTTCTTCTCTCTTTACCTTCTCTCACATCTCCCTATTTCTCTCTATAAGAAGATCTATGGATCCATAAATTGATTCCTATCTTCCTATCCTATGGACTCGTGTTGACCCCTGTAAAGGGCCCTGATCTATCCTGGTGCCCGGGCAGCTTGTTAGACTGATCACCCCAACCCTGTTAAGTGCCTATGAAACCTAGTATTGATGAACCCGGTCGAATGGCCTTAGCCCTAATCTAGCATGTGCGCCATGATTTATTGATCAAGTTGCTTAGACCCGACCTAATCGAGCCATTGTCATCCGGCCAATCGTTTCCTTTGTCTTGTTATTTCAATACTATTAAAGTTATCGAATGAAAATTAATCTTACTCTTAATATCTTTGAATAGGTTTAGCATGTTCGCCTAGTGAACTTTGAAAGTTTAAGATGGAAGAGGTAAGTAACTCTGACACTTTTTATTAGATTTTAAATTTCTACACATTTTTCATGCTTATGATTTATATAAAAATATGAAGATAGTATTAAATATTGATGATATTATGTTTTCTCAAAATTAAGGATTAAGCATATGATATTATGAAACTCATGATGCATTGTAAAATAATAGTTTCACGAATATTTTAATATTAACAACTTGTTTATGAATTATAATTTCCACATTTGTTAATATTGTATTTTTTTATGAAAAAAATAATTTCATGATTATTCATTCTATTGCTAAACGCTTATTTATGGATTATGAACTCTAAAAATTCATTTAGTATTATATTCATGTATAATATCACTTAAGAAAAAATATTTTAAGAACTATAACAAAAGGCTCTGAGATAGCTATGTATAACCTCTGAAAGTGGGGTGATTGACATCCAAAGCTAGTTCCATACGACCCTATCAACGAGTAATAGTAGTTCGCATACGACCTGCCAACGGATAATAGTAGTTGCTATTTGTCAATTACGACACTGTCATGGATATAATAGTAACCTTAGCATTTAGGCTGAGGGAAGTATTTTGATTAATTATATAGTTAAATGGTAAATAATTTATGATTTTATTTATGCAATACAACTAGAACCATGGTCGGCGGAACTATCTCGAACTGCTCGGTTTGGAGCTTCTCGAGCTGTACCGGTGACAGACCAGGATAGCTCTAGCAATGAAGCCGAGATCGGCGATGGAGGGGGAGAAGGAGAAGAAAAAAGAGAAAGAGAGAGAGAGTAGAAGAGAGGGAGAGAGAGGAAAGAAGAGAGAGGTTGGTCGGGGAGCCTCAGCATAGAGGTGGAGGTCGAGGAGCCGTGGAGGCGGGGCTTCACCTTCGAACCAGAGGTGGAGCCCCGCCTTCGCGAATCCTTGGCCTCCGTCCCCGCCGCACGACGGCTCTCCATCCTCCGCCTTCTCCGTGCGGCGACTCCTCGACGCTCTACTGGCACTACACCGGCCTCCATCGGCCTTCTTTTTTCTCTCTTTTTTTCTTCTATACTTCCTCTCTCCTACCTCCACTGTGTCGGTACAGGGCCAACACAGTCCAACACAGGGCCGTACCAACCTGTGCACTAGGCAACTGGTCCGAGACCCGATACCAGCACAACTTATGTTGCTTCACTACAGGAAAAACAACCTATCCCGTCACTTTTTGGGACCTTTAGCGACGCTTATAAGTATCGGTTAAAACCCCACCGATGCAAAGCGAAGCGTCGCCAAAGCGTCGGCGATACCCGAGTGGCAAAACTTTTTGCCGACGCCGGACAAAAGCGTCGGCAAAAATCGGGATTTGCCGATGCTTATAAAGCGTCGGCGATAACCCAACGGCCAAATTCGTCACGATTTTGCTCCTAGTTTTTCCCGACGCTTATAAGCGTCGGAATGTTCCAAGCGTCGGGATATCTTCATTTAAAGCATCGGCATAAGCGTGCCGGGGTATGCCACGACGTTTTTTACCGATGCTTAAAAACGTCGAAAATTGTATTTTATTTTTAAAAAATAAGAGCACACATTCATATTATAAAACATACATCATAACAGTATAAACCTGTATTACATTGATACATTGACACAAACACTTAGATCATTCGAAATATGAATATTATCATATCTGATTAAAAATTTGCTTAATAAGTTGATCATTACAATGTACTCTGAAAAATAAGAAATATATACATATCAAACTCATAAAAACTTGTCTAGAAGGCATCAGGGATGGGATTCAGCTCCATCATCATCATCTCTACGAGCGTTTGAAGTATTAGGAATCTACAAAAAAAAAAGAGAGAAATATTAGAAGTTAGGAATAATGTGATACATTAACTCATATATCATAATTGATAATATGTAAAGTATTCAAATATATATAGTTATTTACCTGAGAAGGGAGAAATCGTTGTAACATAGATGAAATATTCTCAAGCTGAGACTGCAAATTTGCTTGGTTCTGCTTCAGCTCTTCAATAGTTGATTGAAGATGACGAACTTCTGCAGTGTTACTACCTTCTCTGGCTTTTTAGGCGAAAACCAATTTTGCTGTAGTGCTTGAAACCATGTTTATGACATATTGATAATATTGCATGTATGATTGACTTTATGACTTACTTTATCATATGATACTATGAGATGTTCTAACTTGTAATAATTATTGTCTTCACTTTATGTTGCATTGATTCATGCAAAAACTTATGCTTGATCCGGTAAGATAGTGAAAGGTGTACTTAGTGAGATGTGTCACTCATATATCTTTATTTTTATTTTTCTCTCTCTAAACGAATAAGGTCGATAGGAATGAAGGATGGTCCAGACTTAGAGTTCGTGCTAACAAGCTTGACGATTTCTTAGCAGAATTTTAGTATTTTAAATTGACTATGAATATTTACTTAATGATTTTTTGAATATTGAGGATTATTGGTTTGGTATTTATGTTTGGATTTAGACGCTTCGAACCAGTTTTGGTTGCATTTAATGGATAATCAAATTAGACATTTCTTTATTATATTATGTTTGAGATAAATTTGGAAGTTAAATAAAATATTTGACTTCGTATTATCGTGGGTTGTACCCCTCGGTAGCACGGCCATATCAGGCTCCAAATCTGGAGCGTGACACATATACTAACATCAATTGTAATTGTAAGGACTATAAAATTTATAACAAGATGATTTTATTGCTATATGGATGGTTAATATTCAAGCCAAATAAGAATAAAAATACCAATTGGCTTTTAGAAAACTTAGATATTTTTCTAGGCATGACCAAAATCCAAGTTTACTTACGTTTAAACAACTTAGTAATATATATATATATATCTAACAAAGAATCCTAAAAATCTATATTGCGCTGCTTGGTATTATTCTATATTGAATAATGTAGGTCTCATATCGATGAATCCGAGCTATTGGATGTGATCTGCTATTTTTAATCTTCTCGTATATCAATAATCATATGATCCACTACTTTTATTTTTTTAATTTTTGTGCATAAATTTTTAATTTTTTTAAAACTATATAGCTTGGATAGATAAAATACATTTGGTATAGCATTTGAACACTTTTTAAACTAAGAAAAGAGAAATGGCGGGGTAGGAGATGTCAAATATGGGGAGAAAGAGGAAGTCACTAATTGGATAAGTAGGACGACCGCAAAAGTATTTTGTTTTCTAATAAAAAATAAACATATTGTGGTAATGAGACGAGAGAATTGATAGCAATACAGAAAATTCCATTAAAGAAAATCTTGTGATTTTAGAATCCATGGAATTTTGTCCTTTTTATTTTCTAAGAAGGAAAGGAGTCCTACCCTTAACATGCAATACATCCTTCCAAATGACTTTTCCTTAATTTCCATTTAATCTTGATTTTGAATTTTGTTGTTCATAAATAGAACTGCTTCTTATATTACTTTTATAAAATAACTATTTAAATAAGAGTTCTATTTACTTATTTTTGTAGTTGTTAGTCTATAAAAGTTCAAATTTATCTTTTCTATAAATGTTCATCATTTTACTAATGAGATGCCCGAACTAAAATTATAAATCAATTACTAAATACATTCCACTTACACTTTATATGTCATTTTTTTTGAGAAATTACTTATTCTTCAATTGTATAAATTCCCGTTTATAATTTTATTACCCCCCCCACGCATCACGCGGGCACCATACTTGTGATGGTTTAATGGTTTAAGATTTGTTTTATTATTAATGTTTAATGGTTTAAGATTTATTTTATTATTAATCTAATATATCTGATTTTTAAAGTTAAATCGAGCCTCAAATAACCAAATACAAATTATAAGCAAGAACTAATTAATTAAATAGCATGTAGATATTATCTAAGAACTTATTTTGGATCAAATTGATTGAGTACTATATATAAATGTTCATCAAAACAACAAAATCATGATAGCATACAATAATATATATGATTTCTAAGTCCAGTAACCTTTAATTTTTGGACCAAATTGACCTGATAAGTATTTATATTGGTTATGTGGTCATTATTTTGTGACAACAATCACTATATAACAAACATCGGCAACTGTTACAATTTATATGTCATCCTTTTTTCTGAAAAATTGCTTATTCTTCTATTGCGCAGGTATCATACTTGCATGAAATTAGACAAAAAACACATATTTCTCAAATTTACTCCAGAACTCGGGATCACAGCAGTCCCCGGACAAACCAGATGCATCACAAGTAATCAAATATAGTATTATAAATTCCCAACTTATCACTATTCAATTCAATCCTTAGAAGAAAGAATGAGAAGCTCTCAAGTCAAGCAGATACATTTGAGAAAGCTAAGGAGGTAAGCGAATTTTTTTCCCCCCGTCCTCGTCCCTCCCCGTGGTTGCTGTGTGCCTTTTGATAGTACCTTCCCAAGTACACATTGGCCAGTGCTTTCCTAGTGCCATCTCCGGTCACATGCAGTGGAGGCGCCAACCGAGACCTATACCTCTCCCTCCAAAGCGTTATTCCCACTTGGCTCTGTGGATTTCTGGTTTTGAAAGAATGCAGAATAAAAAAAAAGAGTAAATCTTCCACAACTCCTGAAAGATTCTTTTACTCCATATAGAACTCCTTTTTTTAAGGCTGCTGAGTCCAACATGGGGACACTTAGCACTGTTTAGGTTGTAAAGAAGTTGGGAGTTTCCATGAGGCTGCCTTTCTTCTTGGCATGCGTTTGGTTCATGATAAGGCGATGATTGACACCTGGCCTTGGAATTAGCTAAAGGCATTGGGAGTATATTTTTTATAGTTCATAGTAAAAGCCATCGATTCCAGGTTTTAAAATTTTTTAAAATCAGCCATCTTGATCATTCATTGATATTGTGTTTATAATATTGGCCGAGATGATACGCGAGAAAATTTTTAAGAGGATTAATATAGTCCAAAATCTCAGCCAATATAGCAAAATCGAGGTGTGGATAGTCTGTTCAATACAATGAAATCGAAATCAAACACTACTTTTAAGCAACAATCTGAAATATGCGGTTCATTAGTTTTGTTTTAGTCTAAATTAATTCATTCGGGTTCGAAGTGGAGATCGATATTTAAAGGAAGTCTTGTTTATATAGATCTAAGTTTAATCCATGTAACTTCAATCCGAATTGGATTAGATTATCTTCACATCAGACTAATATCCATTGATTAATCCATGTAACTTCCATGTATTAGTCAAGCAAGCGCCTTCTATTTAAGCAAACCAATAGCTGAAGAATCCTACTTAGCTCCAAAAGCAACTGAACAACTCATTGGAGGATCGAATCGTGTCCACGTGATCATGGCCAACTTGGGAGCTATCAAATCATCTGTCTCTCCAGGACAACTCCAAAGCACCAAACTTTGATGCTGATGCTGTTCGTGGGTGCTTTCCAACCATTCTTTTCACTGGCCTCCCTGCGAGATGGCTGAGTTCGATGTAAGCGTGCGGAGAGAGCTCTCGAATGGTGGACGGGATAAGGTTTCATGTCGTTCGCGCGCATGCCGGTTGCTAGGGTTTTGACACGTGCGTGAGAGTGATCGGAGCATGACGAAGTTCAGTGCTAGAGTTCTGAGACCAGGTCACTTGAACTTATCCATCTCTTTTAATTAACTGCTTGATACTTTATTCTCATTCGCTCTTTAGGTGCCCATCAGCTCAAGAAAGACAGCGTTTTTATTATAGGATTTGGTTTGTAACATGGTTTTCTTCCAAAATACTCGCCAGGCCAATTACTTGACAGTGAAGCATCAAAGGAAGGTCGACGTATGATTACAAAAGAAACAGGGCCAGATGTCAGTAGCGAGCTCGCTAACCAAGCAGTTTGCTATTGCTATAAATGGCAAAGAGCCAGTCTTGGTCAATCTAGTTGTTGTACTCTTTCTGATGTCTCTGAATCAGGGTTATCTAAATCTCTCGATATATAAGCTTGTTGCTTGGTACATGTTCAAGCGATTAAAATTACATTGTATCTGACAGATAAGATTTAGAGTCTACCGAGTTATTAGAGGCCTGGAGTTTCGAGTTGTTTGAGATTCTAAATAGTGAGAAGAATCAAACGGTAAGGATACAATAAGGGTTTATTTAATTTGTAGAAAGGTATGAGGTTCAATGAAGTTTTTTTTTTTTTTTTTTTCAAGTACAGTCTTGTGAAACTTCTTTGAATAAATACCGGGTGTCATAAAAAAAAAACAAGTACAATCTTGTGAACTTAACTAGATCCTTTATTAAATTAATGGGATAAATTAGCATCAAAACATATGTTATTGAGCCATAGAAGACCTTAGTTGTTTTCTTCTGTTTCAATGCATGCTTCATCCTTCATCCTAGACCTCAAACTCATCCCGCCACCTCATTGCCATCGTCCTAAGACAATCACCCCATCTCCTTATTGTCACCATCCTTAACTAGCCATGCGGACCTCGGTTGATTCGGATTCCTCTTCTTCACTTACATGTTCTCCCCTTCTTATTCATTCCGTGTTAAAAACAAAGATCAAAAGCACTCCACTAGCCTAAAAATATTTTTTTTGATATTTTTGTTATTTTTTATTCAAAACTTGTAGTTGGATAGTAATTATACTAGCCTGGTTTAGATTATTTTTTTGCTCAAAATCACCATGCATCCTCCATCTTATCGAAGAAAAATGTTTAATAAGACATGCAAATAGAAATTGATATCCTTTCCTTGAATTGTACTTATAGGGGGAGGAGCTTTTGATGGCTAATTATGCATGTCTCTTCAATTACTAGATTGTCTTCGAAAAATTGAGTGAGGAAAACTAACATGCCGATAAATTAGAGTTAGGCTCGGCTTGGCTGCCAAAAGTGAAAGAAAAAGTTTGTTAGGAAAAAAAAATCTTCTTTTCTATTGTTTAGTGGTAAAAAAATCGAGAAAACAAAATCAAACAACCAAAATTTTGGATAGTAGGCTTATTTTTTTCTCCAAAAGGTCGTGATTTTGAGGTAAAATGAATGTAGGCAATGGTTCAAGACATGACTTAGTCATATATATCTTAGCTAGTTGCTCGAAAGCTTTCTTTATAAATTTCTTAGTTAACCAACCGTGAGAAAATTCTTAGTGTCCTCAAATCAAACACATACTGCTAATCAAGGCAAAGACATCATGCACAAGACTAATAGCATCGATCACTTCTTTAGATAATATGCGTCATTTACCAGAAAACGTTCTTTATTTGTCCAAAATTTCTAGCTATAGGATGGAGGGCCACCATTACCATTAACTAGAATTGTTTTGGTGTTAAACTTGTTTTGTGAAGTATTATTTTTGGCAATTGCTAGATACTAAATTTTAATAATAACATTTTCAATTATAACACACACCCGTCAAAATTGTTATTGATAATATTATTTTATGAGTTTCTCTCTACCTCAAAATGTATGACTTGAAAATATTTAACCACTGTAATATTATAATAAAAATAACAAACAACAATAGAAGAATGGCAGTGTTATGATCAAATTACTATTCATTTATAAATAATTATTATTATTTCAAATGGTAAAAACTTTGTTGAAAGAAATTATTATAAAATTTTACTTTAAATATTATATTATTTATAAAATTAGTAAAAGTATAGATAATTATTATTTTTGTTACAAATGAATAGTAATAGAAATATAGTTTGTTTGCTACAAAGCATAAATTACTGGTCTACAGAGCATCTAACATGCCAGAATGCTTAGGTTGGTTAGTAGAATTAAGTCAACCAGGAGACATGCATGGTTCGGTTTGCCTTAGTAAGAAGATTTAAATATCTAATGGGATGAAAGTTTTGCAAAGAAAGAAAACAAATAAGGGAGTAATAACTTGCATATAGTAATAACTCTTGAGTGGAATAGTCCATGTATCGAAGAAGAACTGGATATGTCGATAAGGGACAAGGTTACAAAATCATTTTAATGTTCAGTCCATCTTTTTGAAGATGGAGTGAGACTTCATATTGGAGAATATTAGTCTAGATTCGAGGATGTAAAATCATCTCAAAGCCCATTATGGTATATTGGTGAGACAAAAGCCTTGTCTATATTAGGGTAGTCAAATGTCTACGTGGCGGAGTGTGAGTGATCTCGAATGAAGTCTTCTTTCTGTTATTATATTGTAGATTAGTAGTTATCTCCAACAATCTTCTAGGTGGTTTCTTGTCTTTATAACTCTTCCCATGGTGGTTGCCAATAGTTACCTACATGAATAATGTCCTGTTATTCTAAAGGTAGTTAATTTCCATGATCAACTATCTAAATGTGATCTCTTGTATAAATGATAGGTTGCCAACTATGATCTTTCCAAGTGTCAGGATATAAATTATTATTTAAATCTTTGTTAATGTAATATTATTGATTAATTTTTAGTGGTAAAGATTTTCCCTGTGGCTCAATCAAATGAATATTTTCTCTTGTGCCAAACAAGCATGTTATTACCCAATTGACCAATTAGTCATATAGAAATAAGCTATTATATGTGATTGGTCAATCATATATTTTGACTAACATATAGCCCCTAAATCATGCCTATTAACCATGATAAAAATTAAAATTTTAAAATTGACCAAGCATGCTTATCAGCCATATCATAGATTAGAGCTTTATATTATAGTTGGCAGATTATTAATACATATAATCGATCATAATGATATATTATTATACCTGATTGATCACATATGTTAACTATGGTGTTTGTTTTATTATAAGCCTATTAACAATGTTTATTTGATATAAACTGTGAGGACCATGCGGGCATTTATTTAGTCCTATATCGGTTATATACTAGGTAGATCTTAGATACTTATACAGGAACAAAAAATTTAAATCATACCTTCTAGCTAGCTTTCATGGAGGAGGGCCTAGGTTGTGATAGAAGTGGTACAAGAGCTAAATTTAAGATAAGTAGGGATTATAACAGAAATGGTATTAAAGCTTAAATTTAGGATCACTAGATATTTTGATAGCAATGAAATCAAAGCCTAGGTTTCTCATCCATAGAATTTGGCTTATAATGAGTGTAGAAAGGTTGGATAATTTGTGTTTTAGATTATAATTAGTAGGGTTTGACAAATTTTGGGCCTTATCAATTCCAATATAGAATAGTATTTGAATTGAAATCCATCTAGCAAACTCAGGGCTTAAATGGAGAAAGTATGTAAGGACTCGTATAAAAATGTATTTAGTCCCATATTGGCTATATATTGGGTAGATCTTGAGTACAAAAATGTAAAGCCTTTTATGTCTAATGGTCAAAAACATATAGAGAGGCTATTAGTTTTTGAAGCTTGACCATTACTGCCTAATTGCTCTTTCTTTTTTAGTGCATGTGCCCCTTATAATATCTAACTTGAGGAAACCTTTGCATGCCTTCGTGATGTTTTGGGAGGCCTATGCCCCATTCAAAATGTCTATTTGATACTATCTCTTGTTTTGTAGGTCATGGCATAAGGTTGAGGCTGACAATAAGTTCTTTCAAAATTGACTCTTTGTTCTTATGTTAGAAGTATTGCAATGTACCATCAAGTAAATGGTTCTACTCAAGTAAATACCTCTATGAATGAATGATTTAGATTGAAAATGGAAAGATCTGTACCTCTATGAATGAATGATGCGAATCATGCTTCCTATACATCAACAAAATTGACTCTTTGTTCTTATGTTAGAAGTATGCAAATTCATCTGGATGCTCAATTAATCACCTCCAAGGTGCGATAAGATCTCATGTTAGAGAACTTCAGACATACAAAATTCTCTTGATGCTCATTATGGTACATACGAGAGCTATGAAATTCTTATCTATACGTGGGTAGTTAGTTGTCCATGTAATTTTTTTTGGTGGTGGTTATCTATATCAATAACTCTTTATTGTCTTAATAATTTTTTTCAGATAGTTAATTTTAGTGATCAACTATCTAAATATGATCTTTTGTACTAATGATGAGTGGCCAACCATGCTGTCTCCAATTATTCCAACACTCAGCCTTCCTGAGGGACAAATTGGCCATTTCAAAGAAATGGGTAACGCTGAATACCGTAAACCAAAAGCGGAATCGCCAAACCACGGGCCAGTTGGGACCGTAGGACGCACGTACTCGTCCAACCACGCGTCGGCGATCTATACGGCAGGCGGCGGGTCTCAAAAGTCTCAATAAATCTAAAAGCAGTCGACGAGCGAAACGAGCTCCGTCGTTCTGCGGACCACGAAGAAAACATAAACAAAAATAAGCATGATAAACAAGTGTATAAAGAAGGAAGCGAGTGCAGAGCGGGGGCTCAGAATAGTTGGGTTTCATATGGATTTTTTTTGTTTTTTTGGTGAACATATATGGATTCCTTTCGCCATCCCAAACAATCGCCTCGTCCCTCCGTCAAAGGGAAGGAAAGCAGGGCCAGGGAGAGAGGGAACCAAGCCCGCCTATTGGCCACCACCCTTTTCCTTTCCTTTCTATTTTTGTCTATAAAATAGTAGACTTGATAGGAAAGGCACCACCACCCACCACTTAGGCCAAAGCCAAATACAGAAAGAGGCTCAAACTCCAGTTGTCTTCCCGGAAATTAAGGTTACAATCTCTCCACCAGATCTTCTCTCTGACCTTCTCTTCCTTTCCTTTTCTCTCCCACCTCGTTGTCTCTCTCTCTCTCTCTCTCTCTCTCTCTCTCTCTCTCTCTCTCTACCCCTATCCTTCTGATTCCTTGTTGTTAGTTTTCCATAGCCAGATCTGATACATCTGATACTGAGTTTTTGGTGGTTTGAGTGAAGGAGGGAGGAGAAGAAATATGGGGAGGGGAAAGATTGTGATCCGGAGGATTGACAACTCCACCAGCCGCCAGGTGACGTTCTCGAAGCGGAGGAACGGGCTATTGAAGAAGGCCAAGGAGCTCGCCATCCTTTGCGATGCCGAGGTCGGCCTCATGGTCTTCTCCAGCACCGGCAGGCTTTACGATTTTGCCAGCACCAGGTTCGTGCTTGCTTCCTCTTCTACAAACTCTCTATGTCATCCTACATGATAGATATGGTTTCAATTCGATCAGTCTTTCGTAAGGTCTTGTTGAGGTTATTGCATGGATGGACTGGGAGTAAGTCTAACCTATGGAAGAGTATTTTTACATTGAAATGATAGATATGGATGGGACTTATCGATCATGTTAGAAAAGGTGGTCGGCTGCATAGTTTTGATTATCTTTGTTGCATAGATGGTTTAGCTGATATGTTTTAGAGAAAGAACTAGAGAAAAGAGGAATGGTGTATCTCCCCCACCACTTCTCTCTTATTTTATTTATTTCATTTTATTTTTTCGAGAAAATATCACTTCTCTTTTATAGCTTTCTTATTCTTAGTTTTAATGTTAGCAAGAACTATTGTCATATGTTTTTTTTTATGTAACATTGTCATGTGCTTTTATATGCTCATGTCGTATATCTCTCTTCCAATTTCTGTTCTCTCCGCATAGATTTTCATTAGACAAACTCTCTCCCTCTCTCTCTCTCGCTCCCCACTCCATTCTACTTCATTTCTCGGATATTCAAGAGTGTATTTGGTGGATTTATTTTCTTGTCTTCTATACTTACATGTTATAAGGCATGATATTGCTTCCTAGAGTACTAAATCAAAAAAAATTGCAAGTTGATCCAAGGAATGTCAGTTGTAAGCCTGTTAGGTGCCTGAAGGTTTTTTCGAGTCTGTAAGAACACTGAAGTGGGATAGGGAAAAAAAAAACAATATAAGAATGTGGCAGTTTCTCATGCATCTGACACTTCTCATCTTTCCAAGTTTCTGATTTTCCCCAATCAATCCAAAAATTATCAAATGATAAATGCTCCATGCACGTTCATCTTTAACCAAAGCCACTGATCATACCATCTTCTGCTTCAGAACACTGTTGGATGTGACGAAGGGGCACTGTTAAGGAAGATAAATAATCATCCATTCACGTGCGCATTTGTGAAGTTAGGGTAGCGCTGAACATATATCGAGAATAACAAGGACGAAGTCCAGGGTAAAACTACTAGAATTAAATATTTTACTTCTCACATTATTACTGTAGGCAACGAACATGAGGACGCATGTATTTTTTGAAGTGTGTGAAATGTTATTTTAATAAAACTGAACTTTTAGATTCAGAAGTGGAAGGGATGCTGAGGGTTAGAAGCTTGGATATATATATGGCTATCCTCCAAAGGCATGCACCGCAATTGCTAAGCCGTAGCTGGATTATCATTGTTTTTGTGAATGCATCCTATTTATACAGATATGGTTTTGTCCAAGGAAGAGAGACAACCAATGATGGTACTGAACGTGGGAGTGGGGCAGGTCTGACGTGCCTTGGACTATTTGATCATTTGATGCAATAACCGCTACAAGTTATGCCATCAGTATATGAAACTTGGGAACAAGTTAATGGCTTGAGTCCAGTCCTGATCTAGCTTACTTTAAAGTGGGATGTGTAGCGGGAACCATATTGGAAGATTAAATAGTCTAATGTATAGTCTAATGCATCATACTTCCCTTGCATCCATCTCACTATCAGATCCGATAACATTCAGAATATATGAAAGTGCGCAATAAAACCTCCTTCGAGAAGTACTGCCTACACAATTTTCTGTATGTGATGTTGATGTAACATTACATAAAACTAGGTAGTCATACATTATAACTTCACAAAGCAGTCTATAAGTAGCTGTTTAGAGTTTCAAGATAAAACAAACGAAAAAGTGTCGTTAGGATCAATTGAGAGGAAACAGTATCATTTTAAGGTTAATTATTAGATTCTAATTGGAGAAATTTGTTAGTTTGTAAGGTATAGGTTACCATCATTATTTTTTGGGTCTGAAAGGTTGCCTTCATTATGACTGAAGAGTTAAACTAATTTATTTCGTCTTGTAGCATCATTCAGATGCATGCTCTTGATGGAAAAAAATCGCCTACATATTGCGTGAACCTTGGAACTTCCTCTTGATATATACTTTTCTGTCTCTCCTTTTGATTGTTGAAAGGAAAATACAATCTAAAACTACCTTCAAAAGACAAGAGAAGGAGAATAAACCCAAGCCATATTCAACTTGGTATAGGAAAAGTGTAATAAAAAAATTACCATTTGAGCAACTTTGGTAGCATATATAGTTAACTAAGCAATCAGTGGTTTAGTTACTTTCTTTGCAAATGTGAAAGTCTATATTTAGTTCAAACTACAAGATGAAAAACCTCCATCCGTGATCTAGAAAAGATGATTGCTGAATTTGCTTCAATTTAAACATCCTAAGTATGTAAGACATTATCGATATATTTATAGCTTTCCTATTCTCAAAGTTTAACCAATGGGATTGAGCAGGTGAAGAGCTGTTTGGAATGTGACACAAGCATTCTTCCTACATGATCATGAATAATGATACAACATATATTGTTGAGATATGTCTAGAAGAGTTAGTGGACATGATAATAACTAGATTCTCTTTGTTTTTCATATTCTATGGGTTTTGCATATTTTTTTTGATAGAAAGGATAATCATTCTAATCAAGAAGGGTAGTTTGTTACTTGCTTCCATGTATCAGTAATAAAATCTGGTGAATCTTCAATTCAAGAATGAAGATGCTTTGTTGGTTTATGCGCTGTTCAAATGCTTTATCTTCTAACATGACAAAATATGCATTTTGAAAAAAAAAATCCTTAAAGCTTTTGCATCCTCAAGAATGAAGGATGCAAGTAAGGAATCATATAGTGTCCACTGCATTATGAATTCATGATGCTGATTAAGTCTCCTTCTAATATGACATCGTGAAGTCCCAATGCGACCCGGCCCATATAGAACATTCCCTGGTTGTAAATGCTTTGATACATTCTGCTATTGTCCTAGCTCCAATAAGCTCCCCTTTGCTATCTCAAACTACACATCCAGTATCAGCTTTTCCATCTGCAAAAAATACACCATCAGCATTGATTTATATACACCTTTTGGCAGGGTAGACCATCTTTCTTGTATTTGAACTTTTATACTAGTATTAATCTCTTGACTACTTTGGAATTCTTATAATAGCCAACAAGCTTTATTAACTATTTTCCATGGCTTGAGCTTTTATCCTCCAAAAATGAAGTCATTTATGCTTTTCCAAATTACCCAAGCAATAATAGCAAATGTAGTTAATCCTTCCATTTCCATTTCCAATTTGTTAAAGCTCTTATACCTAACCCAAATGCTTTCAGCTTTGCTTCCCTTGGTTCTCATCTGGAGAGATGCAAGACTCCAAACTTGTAGTGCAAACTAATAATATCAAAAAATTCCACTCATGTATCATTCTGTTCGTAATATAGTTCACATAATTCATCCTTCAACTTGATTTTCCTTTTACTCAAATTTGCTTTTATTGGAAGGATATTTAATTTTGCGAGCATATCACATAAAAAAATTGATTTTTCTGGATTATGTAGCTTCCAAAAATTACTATTCTCTACCAGAACTATGAAAATTAAAACTACTTGCCTTCTTTAAATCTTCTTGCTCCAGTATCAAGTGAAAAGCACTCTTAACAGTGAAAATTCTATTTTTTGTATCATGTCATATCGATCTATGATCTGTTAATCTATCACTAATTAGGATTTTAAGAATGTTCTGTGCAAAGAATACCTGATTAATAACTGTCTCGTTATAGCACCCTCTATCCTTGCCCATCAAAATACCGACTGTAGCTTTAGGGCTCAAGATGCTAACAGGCCCCTTGGAAGGCTGTTTTCACCGATAGCCATTTATACTTCCAAATTTTTACCCTATTCTCATGTTCAATTTGTGAGCATACACCTGCTTCAGGCAACGGTTTTCTATATTTGAAACAACATAGAGTTCAACCGCCGTAGAAATCTCCATTCTTTTTTTGCTAGTAGTGCTCTATTGAGAGCTTGTAATTCTCTGAAGCCACATCTCCTTTCTCTTTTACTAAACAAAATTATTCCAGTTTATCATTCTAGTTTATCCAATGAACCTTCTCACTTTTCTTTTGCCCCTACCAAAACTTTGCTAGTAATAAATTTAACTCCTTGCATGCTTGTTTGGGAACAAGAAAACAACTCACTACATATGTTGGAAGTGCTTGTGTGATCATCTTCAATAAATAATTTTCTCTTTGATTTCCCCATCATAGTTGGAAGCCCTAAATAATTTCACTCCTATTAAATTGCTAATTTCTTCCTTTACATCTCGTGGTATCTTCATGATGAATGTGATGGCTGACTTATCCAAGTTGATCATTTGCCCCAAAGCCTTCTCATATCTCTATAACAAGTTCAATATGTTTCTCGTTAGGATTAAGCCAAGAGAATGGGTTGTGAAGAACTCTCATTATAACTTTTAGTATTGTATTAGGAGAGAATCATATATACATGGTGGTACAAAAACATGAGGTGAACTTACCACCAAGGTTACATGCATGTAATGTATACCCTATATACAATACCTAATACTCTAATTACACCCCTCTCAAACTCATGGTGGGTTGTAGACCATGAGTTTGGAAAGAAGATAAGATGTTCGAGCTTTCGTCTGAGGCTTAATTAGTAAGTAAATCAGCAGGCTGAGCCTCGGAAGATAATGAAGAGAGAGTGTCCCTGCAAGATGATGATAATGGGTAAAGAAGGCATCAACACCAATTTGCTTGGTGAGCTCATGGTTGGTGGGGTTGGTAGCAATTTGAATGGCACTGGTATTACCATAGTAGAGAGGAGTCGCCTCAGAAAGGATAGCACTCATATTTGCAAGAAGCTAATGAAGCCAAATGATCTCAGCAGTAGGAGTAGCCATAGCGCAGAGTACAGCTTTAGTAGATGATCATTTACTGAAGTGCCAAGAAAAAATACATTGGAAAAAGCAGCCTTGAAAAATTGCATGGATCACTTGCCCAAGGAGCATTGGAAAAATTATAAAGCTGAGGCTAGGAAGAATTGGATAAAAGCAAAGCTTGTGAAATGGTACATTGAAGAAAACACAACAGGTGTAAGAGATGGAAATAGAGAATTGTTGTGGAGGCTGAAACAAATTGGCTCAAAACATGCACAGCATGAACAATATATATCTAGCCTGGAAATAATGAGATAAATGAGACTACCTATAAGATATTGATAGAGAGTACGATTAGAAAGAGGTGCACCAACTCTAGGCTTTAAGTTATGATGGAGCACCAATGGAGTATTAGCAGTGTGGCAATCGACCAGCTCTAGAAAGAAGGTCGGCATTGTATTTCTATTGGAATAAGAGGTAGCTCTTAGAGCTATATGCAACCTCAAGGTCCAAGAAATCCCAAAGTGGTCATTGCAAGTTGCTGACTAAGATACTGCATAACAAATGCAATATGCTTTAGGTCATCCACGGTAATAATCATATTATCGACACAAAGCAGTAAAAAAAGTCTGACCACGTAAGAAGAATTGACAAATGTGGTAGGATCATGATCAATGTAGGCCAAACTAGATCGAACTATTTAGTTCGGCCTGTACCGAGCCAACCCGGTGAGAAACTGAGTCGGTTCGTCTACAGAAATCGGTTTTGGCCCCGAACTGGCCGGAACATGTCTTGACTCGACCGAAAAAGACTCAAACCGGACTGAATTGGCCGGAACTGATCTGAATCGGTCGGAACTGATTGGAACCAGCCAGTTCCGTTCGAACTTGGTGCGAACCATCCGCTTCGCACCGAGTCAATCCGGTTCGGAACTGGGCCCTGCCCCTCTCTTTTTTTTGTTAAAAATAATTGTTTCGGCCTTTCCAATAGTTTATTTTGAAAGTTCGTTCTAAACGACTCCCTTTTTTTTACCAATCTATGAAATCACACTGATTTAGTACGATTGAAGAAAGATTCAAGCCCAAATAAGATGTGCTTCTTCTTCCCTATCTCATTTTCTCTATTTTTTTGTTTGAAAAAATAGCTCAAAAATTATAAAATAAGAAAAAATCTTGCCAAAATTTTTGATTTGGCATTGATTTTATTAAATATTGTAGATCTATAGATGATCTACACGATGACATAAAAATTTTTAATTTTTGGATTATATATAATTTTTAAAAATTTAAAATATACTTTTGGATTAAAACATAAAAAATAAAAAAATAAAAAATCAGAAGTATATTTAGGAGCATGTAAGCTACTCTTCGGCTATATTTTGTGTCTATTTATTTAAGTTGATGCGATCTCGCGCATAGTGGCCGAGGCCTAAATTTGAAAAAAATTTAAGAAATAAGTAGCCTTTAATGTATGCCTATTTGGCACTAGAGTGTATTTTACAGTGTGACTATTCAGGGCGTGCTCACGGCCTTATGTAGTGAGACGCCATTACACCAAAAAAAAAAAAAGCATGCCTACATGCCTAGAAAAATATATGTAGCATCTATTATTGGATTCTACGTGGATCTGAGCTGAAATTATTTTTTTAAAATATTTACATTTAAAATTATTTTTAAATTTAAAAAATAATTAAAAATATATAATTATACCAAAACTTATGAAAAATTAGTAGTACATTGGAAGTAATTTATGAAGTAGAAAACATATTTTTCTGAATTTATGATATTTAAATATATTTTAAATTTAAACATTGTTATAAATATATAAATAAAAAATATGAAATATTCATATTATGTATTAGATAAACTACATGTATTTTCTGAGGTAAAAAAATTATCTTTATCGTAACAAAATTTTGGTATTGTTAAATAATTGAAAAACTAACATACATGATAAACTCACAGAAATGGAACCATTAAGAAAAAAGGAGCCAGAGCATGATATTGGTTGGAATCATGGGCAAATGCTCTTAGGTCGGCATCATTGAAAGTGCAACTGGTGCAACATAGAGTTTAAAGGAGGAATAATCAGGTTGAAGCAGCACTTAGCTGGTGGTTACCTCGACGTATTTATGTGCCGGAAATGCCGTCAGAAGGTTTGGTAGCAGATGAAGAAGCACTTTGCCGATTTCAGAGCAGCGAAGGAGAGAGTTTCTAAGAAGAAGGCAGAGATGGACTCCGAGCGGCAGAGCCACTTTTCTATTACTCTAGGAAGTTAGAGAAGACATCCGCTCTAGATGACGAGAAGGCATAGATCTAAGCTGTCATGCAAGCGATCCTGGATGACAGTGACAGCAGGATGAGATAGCCAGGCAAAGGGCTTTATTAGGCCCCTCATACTACTAGTCAGGCTCTGGTTCTACGATCAGCAGGGCAAATCTAGAGTTCAAAAGGGCCTCCTCAGTTAAAGAGGCTGTCAGCAGAGGCGATGGCATATTGCATCTATGTTGGAAGCTTTTGGTAGCAAAAACAAATCATCCAGAGAGATTCCATCAGGAGTATTAATCCATAATTTAGATCCATATGCCTTCGCCCGTAGAGATTCAAAGCAGTGAAGGATTGACACAATGCTGAAGAAGGATAACAAGAAAGATATGTGGCGAGCTATTTGATCATGATTCTACTTCAGCCACATCCTAGCGAATGTGACAAACAATATGTACTATAGATCTGCTATTTCCTCCATATAGGCTGTCAGTCCCGATGTAGATCCTCCAGGCCCGAAGAACATCTACGGTGAGCTTTTTGACAATAATAAAGAGGAGCTAGAGATATGGGTTGCCTCACACAAGAGTAAGTGACCCACATATGGACTGACAATTATGTGTGATGGTTGGACCGGTCCTACCAAATGGAGTATTATTAACTTTCCGACATATTGTGATACAAAGACTTTCTTCTACAAGTCAGTTCATACTTCTGATCAGGTGCACGACGCTACGTACATCCTTAAACTGATAGAAGAGGTGATTGATCAGGTAGGAGAGAAGAATGTCGTGCAGGTCATCACTGATAATAAGCCATAATATAACGTCGCCGGAAAGATCTTGATGGAGTGACAGTCACATATTTTCTGGACGCCATGTACTACACATTGTATCGACATCATGTTCACGAATATTGTGAAGATTCATAGGGTGCAGCAGATAGTGGAGACAGCTCAAAGTATCACCAGATATATTTCTAACCATACGTGGGTTCTTTAACTAATGAGGAGGTATGCAGGGTGAGAGATCTTGAGACCAAGAGTCATATGATTTGCTACCAACTACGTTGCACTTGATAGCTTTCTTGAGAAGAAAGCGGTCTTACGTCAAATGTTTGTTTAATTCCGAGTGGTAGAAAAGTAGATATGCCAGAGCATTATTAAGGACTTGGTGATGAGGCAGACATTCTGGCAACAAGTACTGCAATAGTGAAGGCTATCAGACTATTGTATGAAGTGCTTCGGATTCTAGACAACGAGAGATACCCCCAGATGGGCGATAGTGAGAGCAAAAATTCATATCATGGAGGCAGATCCGACGTATGCTTACGAGTACATCGACATCATTGAGCGGCGATGGGTCTATTAAATGGATAGGGACTTGCATGTAACGAGTAAGTAGGAACATTGAAAATTAGACTGCTCCTGTACTTGTACAATTTTACTAGACAATAACGAACTCTATGTGCAACATACTATTTGAACCCTCAGTTTTAGTATGCCATAGCTGGAATCGAAATGGATGATGAACTTCTGGCCGCTCTGCATAATGCGATTTATAAGATGGAGCATGATCCAAAAGTCGCCGCCCTATGTCTAAAAGAGGTAAGTTAATTTAAGTGACATGTATAAGTTAACTAGTATTTTTAATTATTAACATATTACAATACAATTCTTTTTTATAGATCAAAATATTGAGAGGGAGCACTGATAGCTTTGGAGTTTCGACAGCTGCCGTATGTAAGAAAAGTATGAATCTAGATATATTACACATCGGGAGGATTTTTACCTGGCCATAGATGGTTACTAATATAACAATATCTTATATACAATTTTTTTTTCAATATTTTTACAGTCGAACGATGGATCCATTTTGGTTTGTCCGCAAAAAATCTCAAGCAGTTCGCTATTCAAATATTTTTCCAAACGGTCTCCTCGAGTGACTGTGAGCGCAACTAGTTAACCTTTGCCCTTATCCATAACAAGCAGAGAAACCGTTTGACATAGAAGTGTTTCAGTAATCTTGTATATATTTCTATAATCTGAGGTTGACACTGAAGTGCATTCAAGAGAAAGTGGAGCTAAAGTATAGAAATTGAATCTATAGTGCTTTTGTTGATGATGTGGATGATCCTATGATCGAATAGCTTGTGGGCCAGTAGCAGGAGTCAGAACTTGATAAGCGAGGATTGCCTCCGCAACCAGCCAGCTTCATAGCCAGCGAGGCTAGGGTTGATGCAGGACAATGGGAAGAGAGCAATATTTTATGCATCCTTCAGCCGATTAGCCACAACCATAGAGGAGTCGGTCACCATATGACTCTTTGTTCAAGACAGCCTCTTAGAGATATAATCGAGAGATGTTTAGACGAGGCCACTATGCTACTCGATCGACTCGGTCAGGAGGGTGACATATATCCTCCCAACATAGCCAGACAGACAGGATCACGAAGGATAAGCAAGCAGAGAGTGACAAATAGAATAAATAGGCAGCGAGTGACATGAAGGATAAGAAGATAGCTGCCCAGCACACCAAAAAAAGAAAATAAAAGACATCTACCCAGCACACCAAATGGCCATAATGGATATTGAGTTTGAATTCTTGTAGCAAACTTTTTATAAATTTGGCATAGTTGAGAGTGAGACTGCATAAAATAAACCCATGTAATGCGAGAATAATCAACAATTAATATGACATAATAGCAGTTTCCATCTTTAGAAATAGAAGGGGAATAACTCTAGACAACTGGGTGAACTAAACCAAAAAGTGAAATAGCTATAGAATTACTAGAGTGAAATGGAAGTCTCACATGCTTTCCAAGAACACAACCTTAGATATAGAGCCTATGACACCACTATGAATTAATGTGGTAAGATGGGAACCCTAAAGATGGTCAAGACGACAATGATAGATCTCGAAAGTAGAAGTGGAAACATCTACCAAGGTAGAGGCAGGAGAATTGGGCACATGTGGGTGGTCCATCAGATACACTCCATTATGGCGATGGCCAACACCAATCAGACGACCGATTTGTTGATCCATCACAAAGCAAGAGGATGCATCAAAGGAGACAAGGCAACCATGATTAGTGACACTACAGGAAAACTAACTTTACAAGAACATTTCAATGATCTTTATTATCTCCTTCCCTTTTGCATTTTCTGGAGCAATAAACGCATGATTTTTGCTCGCAAGACACACAAGCACCTAATAATTTGAGTAATGCATGAATAGTATCTTAGCAGCAGCATATAATGTAGTGAATCTGATCAAACCGAACGAAGTCAAGGGATCACCGCGGACAAAAAAAGGGAAGAGGAAGGAGAGAAGATGGGAATCGAAAAAGGGGAAGAACATAATACCTCTAGGGCTCTTCCGGTCGGCGCCGCAGAGGAGGGAGGAGAAGAGTGTTGAGGACCCCCGCAAACGCCGCCAACCAAGGAAGGCATCGAGCCACAAAGAAGCCAACGAAGGCCAACTACATTACTTGGAGAGCCTTGGTCAAAGCTTTCATTCGGCCAAAGCACACCCATGGCCGACCCATACCATACATGACAAACCCCGGCCAAGCATGCCCAACCTTGGCCGAGCACGCCGCGCACATGTCCAAGCCTTGGCCGAGCATGCCCAACCTCGGCCGAGCCCACCGCGCGCTTGCCGCGGCCAAAGCCGGAGTTATTGCATTGATTTGGCGAGGTTCAGGCCAAAGAACCTTGCCAGCTACAGTGTTCTGGGCGAGGTTCAGGCCAAAGAACCTCGCCAGCTACAGTGTGCCAGGCGAGGTTCTGGGCGCCGAACCTCGCCAGCTACAGTGCTGGGCGCGCCCGCCAGCCGTCCGCACGCCCGCCAGGCCACCCGCCAGCCGTCCGCACGCCCGCCAGGCCGCCCGCGCCCAGCCAGCCAGCCCAGGCGAGGTTCGGCCGGCCGAACCTCGCCAGCCGCGCGCCCGCCCGCGCGCGCCCGCGCCCGCGCCCGCCCGCGCGCGCCCACGCCCGCTCCGCCCGAGCGAGGTTCGGCCCAGCGAACCTCGCCAGGGCCCGCCTGGTGCCGCGCGCGACTCCCCGCGCGCCAGACGCCTGCGGCCGCCCGACCAATGGCGTGCCGCGGCCCTGCCGCGCCCCAGCGTCCCTGCGGCCGCCCGACCAATGGCGTGCCGCGGCCCTGCCGCGCCCTGCAGCGCCCCAGCGCCCCTGCCAGCGCCTCAGCGCCCCTGCCAGCGCCCCAGCGCCCCTGCCAGCGCCCTGCCCGAGCCGTGCCAGCGCCCCAGCGCCCCTGCCAGCGCCCTGCCCGAGCCCTGGCCGCGCCCAGCGCCCTGCCCAAGGCCTGGCCACGCCCCAGCAGGCCTGCCAAGGCCCTGCAGCGCCCCAGCAGGCCAGCCAATGGCCTTGGCCAGCCTTGGCCAGCCTAGGCCTTGGCCAAGCTAGGCCAAGCCTTGGCCAAGCTAGGCCACCCCTTGGCTAGCCTATGCCACCTATTAGCCACCTCCCTTTGAATGGTTTTGACCCCTCTTGAAGAGCCTATAAAGATGTGTTGAGGGGGCTTGGGAGAACATCTTTGGTCATAGTGAGTTTCCTTGTATTTCGGCCTAAGGGCTTGGGAAGGCTTTTGCCTTAGTTTATTCGGTCTCAGAGCATGTTCTAAGACTTGGGCTAGTGAGGACCAATCATAGTTCCACTAGATTGTTGTAACCTTGTCTTTGGGAATTAAATCAACCGTTAAGCGTTCCTCTACATAATTTGAGCTTTCTACTTGCGTCATCGGTTGTTTTTCTTCAAGCCAAGGGTCGGGCCAAGCTGCAACCAGTAGACCCGCCCCTTGCCTTGATTACCACCATCACTTAGAATATCCGAACACCTTCCGGCGTTACCTGCATCGGCCCAAATCATTCATCTTCGAGGTGCGCATAAGGAGCACGGGACATAGAGTGGTGTGGAGGCTTCCGGGCCGAAAGCCACCCTCCATCAAAGAGGAGGTTGCGGACGCGCGGTCGCTCGGAGCTGGAGAGGAGGGAGGAGGAGAGGAACTTAGCGTCGGACGTTGCTCGGCGCTGGAGAGGACAAGGGTAGCTAGGGCATCGACCGAGAGTGGATGACTGAGGAAAGCGAGCCAGGCGAGCACTAAAAACAAGAAGAAAACAAAGAGGAGGAGGAGGAGGAGACTTACCTTAGACGAGGGCGAGGTCGACGGCGACGGGGAAGCGGAATCTTCGATCGCCGATCAGGGCTCGGGATGGAGGTGAGAGTTTGATGTCGGCAGCTAGGACATCGACCGAGAGAGGATGGGGAGAGGGGGCTGAACGAGCAGGTGGGTTTATGTTTAGTTTTTTAACGACGTTTTTAAGCATCATCGTTTCTTAAACTTTTAACGACGCTTTTAAGCCTCGTCGTTTCTTAAGCTTTACCGACGCTACGGGGAAGCGTCGGCAAAGATTGGCGCTGAGCTAAACTTTCCCGATGCTTTCCTCTAGCATCGGAAAAACTCAGATTTGCTGTAGTGTGAGTTGACAAACAGATAGTAAATTAACAGATAATTGAGGAATATTGAGGATGGAAGGAACAGTAAAATGGATGGTCTTAAGATCACCCTGTTGAGATGGTGTAATTGGGTGCCATCACCTGTAACAATATGAAGCTACATAGGAGGCGAACAGGAAACAAGAAGAGAAGCATGTGGGGAAAGGATGCATCAGAGTCCAAGATCCAAGTGAAACAGGATCTATCTGTAGAAAAGGCTGAAGATGCATGACCGGAGGGTAAAGCATCAGTGCTATGAAGTTGTCAATGAACCTGTCATGGGAGACCTAGAGCTTGCATCAAATGAAGAATCCATGGCAGGCGCGGCAACAACTGGTTCTTTAGGAGTAGCGCCTAGAGCTTGTTTGTAGCGTGGTGGTCGAATACTGCACTCCTCAATGATGTGTCCAGTGCGTTTGCAGTAACGGCACAACTTCTTCCTCTTTTTCATAGCATCAGAAGAAGGAAGGAAAGTGGGACAAGAGCCAATGCTAGTAGGCTGCATACTATGGGCAGCCAAAATAGAAGTAGGCTCGCCAATCTGAGATTGTAGGATACGAAGATGGGTCCCCTCAGCTATCAAGTCAGATAAAGCAGCATCCAAAGTAGAAAGTGGCGCACAATAGAGCAATTGACTATGGATGGTCTCAAACTCAAATCGGAGACCCATAAGAATCTGAAAAAAATGTTGCTGATCAAGAGCCTTGCGTTGCTCATTAAAGCAAGTGCAGATTGACCAAGTAGAGCATAAATGATGCTGAACCGAGTGAAGTTGATGATGCCACAATTCCTGCATGTAATTGTAGAACTCCAATATAGAGTAGTCCTGTTGATGAGCAGTAGAGGGCTCTTGAAATATAAAGTATGTACGAGCTTGATTAGCGAAGATAATCCCACAAGTCTTTGGTTGTAATATCCTGGCCTTCCATCAGATGTAGAATTTGAAGCCTAATGGCATATGTGACACTTTAAGAAATTGCAGCAATGACACGACGATCAGCCATTGTCCATGTAAATAAAAGATTAGGGTCCGAGCCAGCTGGCAGACAAGGCGTAGTCCCATCAATATGGCCCCATAGCTGATGAGCAAATAGTTGAAGTTGAATAGATACTGCCCACAACTTTTAGGTGGCATAACTATCTAATTGAATGTCTAGAGTGATGGTGGAATTGGTTGAAGATCTCACAGCTGGAGGTGAGGAGGCTCCTAGAACTCCTGAAGACGAACTTGAAGGAGTGCCCAAAGGAGCTAAAGAAGTTGGTTGTTGATTCATGATACCTTAGGTGGCTTTTGCCCTTGGAGTGACTGCTAACAAATGGCTTGCAGTGGCAGCTTCTAACAATGTCAAGCAAATGTATGATTGTAGGCTGTAGCAGTTAATTTGAGGCAAATCATCAAACATGTAATCTGCAGTTGCTGTCACTGAAATGCAATGTTATAGCAGCTCATTCAGATATTCATAAACATGAGAGCTTGTCTATGGAAGACCATGGAAACCATGAAAAGAGCAAATGCGCAATTATTCTAGGTGTTGGCTGGTCCAGGTGCCTTGGAGATATTTGGAACAAGGCATGGATCAGCTCCAATAGAGATCCAAGAATAATTCAGCAGAAGTTACTTTAGTTCACATGCCAACATGGGCTGATGACTTTTAGATGGCCGCAGGCTGATATTATGCTTGGGTGGTTTGGACCAATTATCGAGTAGCTGGTGGGTGCAGTATTGAGCATAACATAGGGATCTATAGATAAAGACTTGGATGTCCCAAAGCTTTAGCAAGATAGCGAACCATCGGAGATGAATGGTGGAACTGAAAATTCCAAAGAATTAGAGAGCCCAAGATTGAGTCTGCGGCCAGCAAAGTTTGATAATGTCAAAATCTTCAAGCAGTATTACGAGGCTTTGTCTTGAAGCTCATTTCCAAAAATGTGAGGAAAGCTTATTTTAGAGGTGCATGAAGCTAAGAGCATGGGCTATGAAGACCTCTCATTCTATCTATTGGTATTGTATTAGAATTACCAAAAAAAGATGAGAATCATATAAAGATGATGGTTGAAATAACTATGAAGTGAGCTTACCATCAAGGTTACATGCATACAATATATACACTACATACAATACATAATACTCAACATTTCTTCCCTCTTCATTATTGGCATTTGCAAATAGTAGAATGGTCTTTGCAAAGAGAAGATAAGATATTTTTAGCCCTCTTTTGATAATAGAAATTCCAAGGACTTCTTTCCATTACTTTCATAGGACCCTTTTTTTTTTTTTTTGGGCTTAAGCGGGTTCTTCATACAACACGTGTACGAATACATCCAATTAAGTCAAAAAACACCAACTCGTAGAGTGCCTGTAGCAGCTCCTCTTCCCCTGACCAGAGGGTGTATCCAAAGTGGTAAGCCGCATAGGCAGCTGCCCAGTCGGCCACCCCATTGGCTTCTCTGAATACATGTTTGGTCTAAAAGGCCACCCCATCCCTCATCATTATCCCTATGTCTCGGATCAGGGGGTGGTCCGTGCTCTCACCCCTCGGTCTCCCTTAAATTCGCCCGACAATCGTGGCCGAATCGCCCACCAGAATGATCGAGCTGGCCTGCAGCACCTGCCGCACATGTCGAAGACTAGCCCAGGAGGCTCGCAGCTCTGCCTCCGGAACTGACGTGTCAAACAACTGGTAGCCACCCACTGCCACCATCCTGGAGTGCGGGTCCCATATAACAAACCCCGCACCACCCCGCGTTCCTCCATCCAATACCGATCCGTCGAAGTTGACCTTGAGAAAACTCGGGGATGGGAGCTCCCAAGTGAAAAACACCATCTGAGGAGCTGCCTGAGCAGAGAGGGAACCCTGAATGTCCCGAGCTGTTAAAGATCTATCTGAAGAGAGAGTGGGTCTGATCTCCATCGTCTGTGCTCGAGCGAACTCCGCAACAAACCTCGGTGACATTCCGCGCTCACCAAAAGTGCGGGCGTTCTTCACCAGCTGGATCTGATGTGCTATGCAAGTCGCTTTGATGGCCTCCTAATATTTCTGGGGGATGGCCAACCACTGCCGTATTACCTATAGAAACTGAAGCCTCTCACTCTAGGCCTCCTGCGGGATTCCTGTCCACTGCCATGCCAACCTTGCCAATGTACACTGGAATAGTACATGATTCACCGACTCCTCAGCATCACATGTCTTGCACTCCGCGGGAATCCCCCAGTTATGCCTATTCAGCACTATTTTCGTCGGAAGACGGTCCCATGTCACATTCCATAAGAAGAGTGCTGCCCTCAGATGAAGCCCCGACATCCAGATCTAAGTGTAGTCCTACCTCGGCTCATGCTCCTGTTGGATGACACGGAAGAGGTCTCCCAATCTGACACTGGCCCTGCACGAGGTGCCCCAAACCCTGACATCTGGCCACGCATATCCGGGTATCGGAAGAGACCGGATCCTCTCAGCTAGGTGTACCCCGAACAACTGTCGTAGTTTGGCCTCATCCTACGCTGCCCCTCCTGAGGCTAGGAGGTCGCACACCCGTAGCCCCTCCATTGCCTCAGTATCAACCATGGTCGGCCAGCACCTCAGGAGAAGGATATCCACCCATGGGTCAGCAGTCACCTCGATGCTCCGCCCATCGCCTATCAACCACCTGGTGGTTGCCGACACAGTCGGCAAGTACCTCCTGATCTCGCGCCACATGAAGGAGACTCGACGGCCACTCCGTGCCACCTTTGAACCCCCTCGACCATATCTGGCTGCCATTATCTGACTCCAGAGCCCGTGTGGCTCTAACAGAAACCGAACAGCATGCCGAGCAATGAAAGCCTCGCGTCGCTCCAGGAGGGACTGCACCCCTAGACCGCCCTCACTGGTGGGACGGCAGACCTGCTCCCAGACCACCAAATGCACCCTGTGGCCTCCACCGTGTGACCCCCATAAGAAGCACTAAAGGAGTCGCTCGATCATCAGTAAAGTCATCTTCGGTACCACATTGTTGGCCATGAGATATACCAGCATGGATTCGAACATTGAGCTGATTAGTGTCAATCTCCTCATCATGGATAGGGAGGACATCCTCCAACTTGCTCTGGACCCGCTGCACCAGATCGGAGCACTCTGCCACCCGTAGTCTCCGGCCAGTGATGGGGACTCCCAAGTAGGTCAGTGTCCCCTCCTGCTCTGGTATCTGCCGATTCTTCCGGATTTCCTATCTGACTCTGCTCTCCGTACTCGGGCTGAAATGGATAACTGACTTCAGAAAGTTTACTCTCTGACTGGACGCCGCGCAGTAGCCCGCCACCATTCTGTGGAGGACCCGTGCATCAAAAATCCGCGCCTTGGCCAGAAGAAGATAATCATCAGCGAAAAGTAATGAGAATAGGCTCCCCCTTCTGAGACCTTTTGATGGAAAAAATAATCTGTTTGCTTTCCTTTTAATGAGAATAGAATGAGTCATGTAAGTAACGCATTTCATAAGCAAGGCCAAATCTATTTCGGTTTCAAACCTTGAGTTCCTGTTTTGTTATCTTAAGTTTCTCCGTAACTCTTTCCATTCCTTGACTTATGTTCCGGCTCTCACGCAGCACTTCGTAAGTCCGGACCTATCAAATTTAAACATTTTCCTTTTCCTTCTTTGATGACCATGGTGTTCAGCCTGGGATATTATTAAAATTTGGGTATGATCTGAAAAATGTTTTGCTTGTGCCTTTTGAGTACTTCATGCACCAATCAAGAGAAGAAAGGATTCTATCAAGTCTTTCCCTTGCAAGATGGTATGCCCATCATCTAAAGGTAATTCAGTTTATCATAGACTGAAATCAGGCCAAGGTGATAAGGTTAGGGCAAGTGACAAGGTACCTCATTTCCAATAACATAAGCTTTATTATTGGGCTTAAGGTGCCATAGAAGCAACAGGAATGAAAAGCATATAACTTAATGACTCTAGTTCATGTTTGATTGGAATTATTATTAGAAAAAAAACAGCTGATATTTGTGAATAAATACATAATGTTATGCATGCTTGGAAGGCCTAGATGCTTCTGAGCAAGTGAGTATGAGTCAGAAAAATTACTCTGAACCTTGTCAAGCATAAATTATCCAATCAAATATGAAAGAAATTGTTTCATTTCAATAAAGAACCTTGATTTCCCACACTATAGAATTAATGTGCAGAGAATGTCACAAAAATTGAACAAATACATTAATGCAATATCATTGATTTGACTTGGTCCCTGTTAGAACAAACCAGTTATTCCATCCTACACATGTTCAGGAGACTAAGAAATTATGCTTAAGCTGAATTGAGGACTTGGTTAGTAACTTGAAGAAGAACTTGGGAATTAGAGACACCCATTCTAAAAGGCAATAAAACGATCTTTAAAAATTCATCCCGGGTATTTGACTTGCATCTCATGAACTCGTAAACCTGCACAAGAAAATCATCAATTATATTTAGATGAAGCTTATACTTAATATGGAGGAATATATGAAGTATTATTTACAATTCTCAAGCAATAATCTAGGCACTCGTAAGTTATAAGCATTCCTACAGTCAAAACATGGGCAACTAGCAACATGGTAACAATATTTTGTCAAAGTATTATGAATTTTAAAACCACTAACTTTTTCTTTGACTGAAAGATACTATGCATTATGTCAAATCAAAAAGAACTATTAAATGTTGATAATTTATTCATGACTTATTCACCAAACATTCATGAATCAAAAGTAATGGCTTCAAGCTTTATCACTGGAAGTTATTTTGTTGCCATTGTTAAATGTCCTTGTCCACTAGATTTGCAGAGAAAATTGAGAAACCTGGCCTGATTGGACAAGTCTAATATGCATGCTAATAGAATTTTAACTTTGATCATACCTATTACCATAAAGAGTTGAAGTAACAAGTAGTCCAGGGCAAACCACTAGGCATGTACCATACCGGATTGACAAAACCATAACCATTTTTTTGAGCTAGAAACTAATTCCAGCTAGATAATTTTCTTAATTTTATCTTTTTTATATTTCATCAATTATCCAAACACTAATTCAAGAGTAGTCGGTAAAATTAAGGAAAACCCCCATAAGCTGAGATTAAACCTTCTCAGTTCACTTGCTCGATGCCCAAAGTATGAATCCAAGATCAAAATTAATGAATTTTGGGATTTTAGATTGATCCCCAAAACCCAAATTGTGTAAATTAGAAAATAACCCAAGCTATGCATTTGCTAAAGAAGATTTTCCGAAAATGCAGACAAGAAAGGTCCAATCTAGAAAGCTACCAAAATATTTTTTAGGCTATCTATTTAAAAACAGAATTTTCTAGAAGTTAATTTATATTAAAAATTATAATTTCTAGAGGAAAAATAAGTTGTATCAAAAGAAATACGGTAAATGCTCCAAAAGATGCATGTAATGTCTTTGCACTTTAGGCAAGCTATACAAATTTTGAAAAGCTCAAAGTGATTTTGAATTGCAATTTTCACTACTTCTAAATAGCATTTGAAATATATTTTTCTTCGCTTAATTGCATTTCAATTGCAAATTGTAATACATATATCTTTTAAATAAATTTTAGATTACAACTTGTATGATCATAAATGAAATTTGTATGTTTATCACACATAGAAATCCTCAAGTAGGGAATAGCAATACCATATTAGAATTTCAATTTTTTTCCTTTCTTGTCTTTCTTTTTTGGTTTGATATTTTTTCTTTTAATTTTTTTTCAAATATTTCTTTAGGCTTAGGTGAGTTTTTAAGCCTATGGTTGGGTTTATGATATCGTGCGAGTCCTAGTACAAATTTGTTATCTAGTTGTCTTCTTCATCCTCTTTTTCTCCCTTCCTCTTCCTCCCCATGATCCAATGCAATAAAAGAGGAAAGAAAAAAACAATGAGGAGTCGCCTAACTATGTTTTGGTTAGTCTTGCATGAAATAAGTTTCCTATCCCGTTTGGTAGCCGATCAGCTCAGCACCAAGAACACTTATTTTTATGGCTCAGAGTCATGAACCCATCCTAGGACATGGTTGAGCACCAGTCCGATATAGGACACTAGGTATGAGCCAATATTGAGTGAGACCTAAATACTTGTATTTAGCTTTATCTTTGTGCTCTAACCAAATTTAATAAAATATAACATTATACACCATCCTAGTGTTTTTTTTACAATTTTCCTTTTATGCCACCATTTTTTACATGAAAAAGCATTATGTTGGGAAAAAAGTTACTTCTATGTGTTAAAAACATAAAGGTCACAGAGCTTTCCTTTTTGTAATATTTGTTTCATCTTTGTCATTTTGATATAGAAGGTAACCATTCATTTATCTTTTCAAAATGATAATGATATGATTATCTTCATTCATACTTATCTCGATTCTTGTGATTTTGAAGTAATAAACTAACAAACCTTTTATTGTTAGCATGAAGTCAGTGATAGAACGCTACAACAAGACCCGAGAGGAGCATCATCTAGTTATGAATGCTAGTTCAGAGGCTAAGGTACATTTTAAGCACAAGTATATCTTGTAATATCCCCTAAATAGTTTAAAGTTGTAATCTTTTCTCTAACTCATGCTTTTACAATTAGTCAATACAACCACTTAACATTAGATTCTTGACTTTTATGGTTCTCCAACTAGTTTCAAGCAAAAATGCAACTAAATAGCTCATCATCATAGAACATGCACTGCTTAGGCTCAAGTTTCTTTTTGTTGCTCAAATTTATATACTTCTCTTCTGAAAATATCACACCCTAAAATGTCCTCTTAATTTCATTCATAGCTCAAGCAAATAACATGAAAAAATGGGCTATGTTTACAATAATTAATTAAGTAATCATTCAATAAGGAAACCAAATACAGATTTTTTTAAAAATACATGTTATCTGACTTTTTTTTAAAAGCATACCAAGGTATATTTTTTTGGATGGTTGTAATAGACAGATCTTTACATATTAGAATAATCTTAACAATTTTTCTAGCTTTAAGGTATCATACGTAATGGTTCTAGATCACCACCTTGAAAAAGTTTATTTATGGAGTGGAGAATTAGTTCACTGTAAGTATCATTCTTGGCATATGAGAATTTAGTTTATCCAGGTCCGACTATGAGTCATAGATTGGCATGGATGGAGTTTTCCTCCTTTACCCAAACAATTTTGGTCACTAATAATTGCTTTCACAAGATCCCTGCTCGTAGCTATGCTACATAATTGCAAGGTCAAGAGTAATGAGGCCTAAGGTTAGTGACAGACATCTTTTAAGCTTAACTACAAGTCTACCTTCATGATTTCAAACCAAATATTATATGAATCAATTTTTAATTGATCAAAATATTTGAAATAGGATCTTGATGTCAAAATAGAATAAACAAAGTGGAGAAAATGGAGAATTACCTAGAATTGAAGGAAAAAATTTACAGTTGTTGGTTATATTGGGTAAAATGTGAGTACTATGTGTAGTTCCTAAATCAAAGCAGTTTAAAGCTAAGCTACATGGACTAAAATACAAAGCAGAGCACTAAACTAATTCACAACTAAGTCTGATATCTAGACACTACGATCACAAGAAGCAAGAGATGAAGATAACATAATTTTAACAATGATTATCTACTTGGAAGAGTTCTACTTATACATGTTTTATACCCTCTTGATCTCATTATAAATTTTACATCCCTAAGTATTTTTTGTTACTTTCTTAGCTCTGAAAGTAGCATGGTGGTTTGTGAACCAAACTATGTGCATGTTTGCATATGGTCATTCTATGTCTTCTCAGATGTGATTTCTCACTTTTTGATGCTGCTATGGTGCTAGCTATTTCAAACTGATTCCTTTTTAATTCACTTTAATATTGGAAGCTTGATCATTTTTTTTTTCAACCATATAGTAGCCATTACCATCAACCATTAAGTGGGCGGTACTGCTAGTTGCTTGATTGTCACACTTAATTACTACAAGATTGCTACTTGTCGGTTGGTATAGTTAATTGCTGATTGCTAGTTATGATCATGGATAATTACCAATAGCCAGTAATCTCAATCACTACTAGTGTTGGCTAGCAGCTTTTCAGTTGGATGATCACACCACTGCTTCTGCTTCTGTATTTCAGAGTCAAGTATCATACCATCCAATGGCTCCCAGTTGTTCACAAGTCGAGGGGAAGAATTCTAGATCATCCCCTAAATAGGGAATTTAGTTAGTAAAGTGAATAAGGACATTTTTGTGGTAAAATGTTCTCTCTTAGTATGTTTGATGGTGAGCTATTCATCATCCTTGATAAAAATGTTACTCTGTAGTCATCAACAGTGGTCATCCAGAGTTATACTGCTAGAATCTACACCGATCTGTTGGCAATGATTTGGAGATGCATTCAGGTGTCCTAAATTATAAGTTGAAAAGTTATAGAAGCAAAACAAAGCAATCCTAACAACCACTGAGTAGTCAAGATTGAAAAAAGGCAACTGGTGAAATAAGACCACATTAGGATTATTCCAGGAGACATAAGGCCACAGTGAAAAATCATGACCAGACATGTTTGCATGGGCAGTCAACCAGTTTTGCCTACTACTGGAGATTTGAACCATTGACTCACCATAAAAAATTAGTATACTATTAACTGCTATGTAGGTATTTGTTCGACCATCTTATTCAAAGGGTGGAAACTGACGGGAAGACCGGGCTGCTTTCACTGAGTTGATCTTCCCAAGTCTTGTTAGGAGAGAGCAAAGGTTGAGGCCTCATCAGGCTTTCACAAATTTGGTGCGTAATTGTTGGCCATACTAATTTGAAGTGAGTTGGTCTGTCTAATATCCAGGAAATGATGACCTTGAATTGGAAATGCTATGAAAGCATCTACCTCATTCCAATGCATTCCTATAACCCCAACCCACAGCTTAAAAATCTATAAACAAGAGCTTGTGATGAAGAACCATGACAATTTTACAAGAGCTATTAACTACCAAGAATTGGGACTTGGCAATTGACAGGACTTACAAGTGTAAAATCCATAATTGAGTTTTCCTTTGATAAATATTGAGTGAACATGGTGCAAAGTTGATGGTGGTGATTTTTGTTTTCCAAAGGCCTAATAATCCATGGTTCAAAATCAGTTTTCAATTTAGGTTAGGATTTTGCTCACTTTCCCTACAGAAAAGGATTGTACTACTTCTTCTCATGTAGAGTCAATTGTATAACACAATAGTTACTCAATATACATAACGTTTCCCTAGGCCTACGTATGGGCATTGGTCATTGATTGAGGACTACCTGTCAAATTGGAGATAGCTTTGAGCCAAGGATGTATGACTTGCTGAAATGAGACAGCAGGGTTGGTACCATACCGTTACTGGAAATCAGGACCCAGGACATCTGTGGGACACCGATCTATTTATGGGCTGAGACATCCTGCTCGTCTTGGTTCAAACTAGTCAGGATCAGCCAGTACTAAGACCGATTCAGCCGGTACCAAGCATGAGTCGACTAGGAGGAAAGATCCACCTACCCTTGAGGTATTGGCACCGGTGCCAGCACTCGTTGATTCAAAACCATATCAATAATCATTCAAATACTCATTTAGGACAAAAAAATAAAAATTGAACAAAAAATTTGACATAATAGTATGGTACTGGGACACCAAACCATCCTAAGAGTTAAGATGGTAGTGTCTTGATATCATCCCAACTCGGCCAAAATCGGTACAGGGCTTAGTACCGATATCTTGAAGCATGCTTGGAGCTATGCGCGAAGATGCTAAATTACTAATTCAAGTCTTAATTTAGTTATAATTTATTAATTATTTTCTATCATGTTGCACTAGTTCATCAATCTTAATAGACATTTGGATTGTTAATCTAAAGCCTTGGTCCAACTTATAAGCTTAATAGCAATCATGGTATGATACAGGCTATAGCTAAAAGAATGCATGACAAACAGAAATTAATAATAAACTGGTGGAAGAGCTAAGAGATGTACAAGAGTTGCGTGACTTCAAGATGTCATACATTATTTAGAGGAAAATTGGAAGCCTATAAAGTTCAACCTAGCTTCAATTGCTAAAAGTCACATTGCTCATGCTGGGGCGGATGACACGGCAAAAGAGACAAGTAGACAACTTTAATGCTTGTAGATGCTCATGAGAAGTGACAAGAATTGCTCGTGAGATCATGAATGACTCGAATACATTAAAAGGCTAAGTGTAGAGATGCCCAAGTATCAGCTCTTGTCCTTTAAAATTTATCATAATTTACTTGTTATTTTATTTTATATCATAAATTCATAACTAGTCATGACTCCTTGTGGTAGGTAGAAATGTAAGTTCAAGCTGGTTTCAAACAAGCAATAACAAAGATACAACAAAGTGCACTAAGGTTTATCAAATAGAAATTTTAATGGTGTAAGAAATGAATAAAATAATAAATGGAGGGCCAATGGTCAAAAGTTCAGCATTGAGAAAAATTTGGCTATATCTGGCAAATTCACCAAAATTAGGAAAGAGTGTGGATAACCAAAAATCTGGAACATATATAAAAAAATAAAATAAATGTGAGATTTCTAAAATATTTAATTTTCATTATGTAGAAACAAGGACTAGAAGGAGAGAATAATAAATGGTAGCAAACTAACACCATCCCCAATGATAGATTGTATCTTTAGTCTGTAACACAGAATTTTAAAGTAATCAAGATTAACTCATCAATAAATCATAAAATTTATGTAAAATTGAGAACAATTGATTAATTATGAACTTGTTTGTCTACAGGGAATAGTATGGAAAACAGTTCAAATATGGAATAGTAAGAGAAATTTGAAAATTTTTCAATAGCTTGGAGAATATTGATACTATGTGGAGGAGATATGGTTCTTTCACCAATTGGGGTTTAGTAATTCCATCAATATAGATCATCATTTTAACAAAATCTTGAGTTGTTTTCAATAATTTTTAATGTCTTTTTAAAGAATTTCTCAGGTCTCAAAGAGTCCTAGGTCAGTGTGGAGGTCTGAGATCTATCTTTCTAATCCCCAGTTCTTCAAATTACAAGTTAATGAAACTTATTCATTATACAATCAAATTTACCACTGTATATTATTTGTCAGCTTTTGCATGACAAATTCTTTGTCAACCCTGTGTTGGATCAAAAGAAGCTCAAAGGAGGCTTTGGTGAATTTTTAAGGAGCTAACGAGCAAGTTTCTAAAGGCCACTTGATTTTCAAGAGCAAAAAAGGCTTTGAAACACATGGATCTATATTGCTACTCTCCCCCTTCCTCATCACTTTGATTAGTTCTTTTCTGTATCGCAAATTATTTTATTCTCTTATTATTTTGGCAACCCTTCTCAACTTGCATCCATATGTTCCTCTGGCCTCACGTGATTAATCAAATCTTGATGGTGCAGTTCATTGACATAGCTTAAAACTAATCGAACTTTTATCATCATTTAGTGTGATTCTCCAACCCTTAAATCACGGTTCGCTATCTCGGTACCAGACATCCCCTCGGTACCATTCTATTATAGTGTTGGTACTCTGGTATAGGAGCCAGTTTGGTATACCAAGTGCACCCTTTGTACAACGTATTGGTTCGATACTAGTATGGTACGGTACGGTTGGCATGCACTAGTACCAACTGGTATGGCGAACCTTGCCTTAAATGGTAAGTTACCATTGATGGTAAACTCATTTTCATCTTTAAAGAATTCTCTAATGCATGGAATTTGCAATCTTGTTTTGCTTTTTGCCCCATGAGTTTTATGTATCTCTTAGTCATTTAGACCTTAAAATGAATTCCAATATTAGTATTCAAACTGTGTTAAATCAACAAATACAATTAATTAGGTTAGTACATTCCTTGGATTGGCAATGAATATTCTTAGGAAAAGAACATCACATGGAGACCACAAGAAATGGCAATAAATCCAAATTTTGTAAATTAAATTGACAACATTTTGCAGTTGAATTTGCTAGACTTGAGTCAGCTGCTTGACACCTCTCTCCTCCTTGATAGAAGTCCTGTGTTTGAAGCAGATGGTGTCATTGCCACCATGTTTCTCACAAAAAAAAAGAAATAAATTAAAAAAAAACTAAGTCGTAGCTTATAAAGACCAATCGATTATATGGTTGATCTGTTATTGTAGTTTTCATCCTCTTGTTATCTTTTTTACAAATTTTACTCATTTTATTTGCAAATGAGAAACTTGTGGGAGCTTTTAGGTTCCAAGCTCCCTTAGGAACCATATCATTAACAAGATGAGTAGCGGGGAGGGCAATTTCCCTATGATATGCTATTGCTCAAGTCTCATTTAGAACAACAAAATCAGGACATTTGTTTATGAAATTTTAATAAGAATAACCAAGGTAGCTTGATGAGAAAATTTTCTTATTTACAAATAAATGGAGCCAGTATCTATAGCTCTTCAGAGTGAACTTTCATAGAAGATCTTCAGAAACTAAATCCAAGCTCTCGATCATCATATATGACAACCTATGATTTGGATAATTAAGATGTCATTGGAGCACTTCAATCTTGAATCTCCAATTTTCAATGATAAGTACAAGTGTCTCAAAATTAGACGAAGTTATCGATTAACAATTTGCAAGCATAAAAAATTGTAATCATTATTCTCTTTTCTCTGAATATATGCAGTAAAACATAAAACCTCTTCAAAATATCAAAGTACCTCTGATGGCCTTAGAAGTCCCAATCATTGTCTTCGTCATCCATGTGATCTTCCACCTCATGAAGGTCTTATGAATTATGATGATAGTCAATGGAATCCAAGCTATCTGACATCATAGAACATATTCAGAATTATCCAAAAACTCGTACTTTCCAACATTACAACACCAAAAGAAGGAAGAATCAAGAAGGCAGATTTTCAATACCTTTATTTTTCGATCATACCTGCTTCTTGTCCAAGGAAGAATGTAGTTACAGCATGTCAACATGAAGGCATCGTGCCTCTCCCTCTTTCAATAAGTCATCCTACACTTCTCCATGTTGATTTGCTGGTTGCATTTTGTCCATACATCTGCCCTGAAAAAAGCATCTGTGGTATTTCTGTATATTATGGAAAAGCCATGTGGCATATGTTCCCTTTGATCTATATTAATTAGAACCTGTGGTGTAAAATACCTTTGGCAAACTAATCTTTGCATATGGAGTACTTGATCCAATTAATGGTGCCAATGAGTAACTCCCACTATGGAATATGTTTCACGACATAGGAATGACTGATCAAAATGAGAGAAATAAAAGAATGTAGATTTAGGATTGTGAGATAAGCGGAGGTAAGATTACAAAGCAAATGACGTGGGAAATGAAGAAATGGTTATGGGAGGTTAGATGAAGGCATTCTCTCATTGTTTTTTGTCAAGGTTAACAAACTATGCATTGCAACTTCATGTCCATCTTGAGGTTTCTCTTGAGTTAGGTTCTCATATGGTTCTCTTAGTCTACAACAGGTTGCGGGTTAAAGAAGAGTAAATGGAACAAAGGTCCCATTAGCCCATTTGTTCCATTTTAACTTGTCAAATGGTAAAAAAATGACCATTTATTTGGAAATCAAAACAAGTATTTTTAAAAAGTTTGTAAAGCCATTTTCCCACCTAAGCAAAGAAAAATATTGCACATTATAGTGTGGAGTATTTTATTTTGGAAGAACGAGGGTCAGGACCAACTAAACCAATTTCATCTAGGTTGACTTATTCCACAAACCACAACCAAATGCAGCTTTCACGTGGAGTAGCAATTTCCTAGGAGGTGCAGGATGCTTCCATCCAAGAGAAAGGAATTGCCTTCCCATTATAAATGGTCATGGCATTTCTAGTGAAGAAATTTAATATGTTTTTGATTTAGATGCATAATTTGGAGGTAGCCATGTAAAATAAATATTTTATTGCTATTTCTCGTGCTTGCTTGTATCTCTTTTGCTTGCTAATAACTTTTTGCATATCTTTAGGGATAGTTGTGTTTGAGCCAAGTTCGCCGTCTCGGTACCGGACCCCGTATCGATGCCACACTAATATAGCGTCGGTACGGTATGGTATACAGTTTATTTGGCATACCGAATGTCGGTACGCCACTAGTACCGGTACGGGTACCGAATTGGTACGGTACGGTGCATCCGGTATCGTTTGGTTCAATACGGTACAACATACTATGGTTTGAGCCCATTAATAAAGAAAAGTATTACAGAACCTGCTGTCATGTGGTGCTGAGTACAAGCTTAGGATCCACTTTTTGAAGAACTTGATCCTGAGACTTCTTTCTGTGATGTAATTAAGAAAATTTAGATTGTTTAGAAAGATTAATGCAGTGCAATCAAAATGTTGAATCTATAATCAGAAATCATGTAATGTTTAAATATTCAACAAACGTAAAACCAGATACCGAAGCTTTTGAATGTTGCCTCTACATTCCATAATAATGATGCGGAAATTACACCATTTATTAGTCACGCAACATGAATAAATCATACAAATAATTTAAATGCAAATCTTATCCTCCTCCCCTCTTCCTGTCAACAGTCTCCTTATCAAATATATTATTTTCCTTTTTTCTTTTGTGTGTTGATTTTTCTTTTTCTTTTTTTCTTTTTTTGTTGGGGACTGGGTGGGTGGTTATGCAACAGATGTTAGGCAAAGCACCAAAAGTATCAGAATAGCTCATCAACTATTTAAACAGGAGCATTCAAAGATCACTACAGCATGCATGCATAACAATAAGGATTCAAAAAGTTATAGTTGAGAAATTGTAGTTTACATCAGCAGTAAGTCATCTAGTAGAGGTTCAGAAGTATTTAACCTTGATGCTTTGAAACTGGATTTGTAATAGATTTGATGAAAAACTGGAGGAACAAACTTCAGATTATAAGTGATCTAACAGAATGTTTCTTTATTGAACCTGGTTACTGTAATACATAATCACTCCATAGCAGTAATATAGTATTTTAAAAGAATCTGTTGCATAGGCTAAACTTTATCCACTGTACTCACTAGTTCTGGCAAAGGGAGGCAGCAAGCTTGAGGCAGCAACTGCATAACTTGCAAGAAAGTCATAGGTATGCTCACTTCACCCTGCATAAAATAAGATTTTTTTAGGCATTATTTCTCAGAAGGCGTTCATCGCAAAATAAGCATATTGTTACTTCTGCCAAGTGGTTTAAATTCAGGAAGTTGTGACATGACATATGGAGGCTAAAAATTATTCATCATCTTGTAACATATATAATACTATTTTAATGTGACACTAGAAATGACATATTCCACTTCAGAGGCACTAGCATATCACATGCCCTAAGAGTCAAGCTGATTAATAGTATCAGAAATGCCAATGGCAGACGGATAAAATGTCTCCAACAATAAATTACTTAAATATCTAACATACTAAGATCTAATACTTAAAAGAGAGTATTATTGAAGTCTAGATAACAATTTCAAGTTTGTGGGTAACTTTAGAATGAACTAGATAATTAGCAGTCTTCTCACCTATCGTATCAAAAAAAAAAAGAAAAAGAAAAAGAAAAGCTTATATGAAGCAAATGTAGTAGAAGAAAATGTATCATTCCAGCACAAGAAAAACGAAGGGGATTGGTTCACACATCACACGTACCGCTCCAAAAATCAGTTCTTAAGACCATAAGACTATGTCTATGAAATATAGTAAAAGCATTTTCTCTATAATTGTAGAATTTCTATCTCACTTTATTATTCCGCAATTCAAAAACAATGAGGTATCTTAAATACAGCAGATGAATATAATTAGACATTTCTAGAAACCCATAGGACAAAAATAGAGACTGTAGAGCAACATCAACAGAAATGATAATGAAAGAAGCACAAATTCATTGAAATAACAGCAACAACATCTTAATCAAAGTGCATGAACATTGCCAAGTTCTCAGTTTTGATAACAATGAAGAAAAAGAAAATATTTCTAATAAGGTTAGAGCCAGTGTAAACAAAACAAAGAGATGCTTCTTGGTCTAGGTGTCCACATATGCCTGGGAAACAACAACTGATTAAAAAAAAGTATATTAGTGGAGGTGAAGTAGCATAATTGAGAATAAAGTGATTAAACTAGTTTAGATGGTAGGGATTTGTGCAAAACCAAAATAACAGAACCCCATTTAGGAGGGGCTCATATCCCTTCTAATCTTCCATAGTGCATCTCTTCATCTCTTTATAGTCTCTTTCTTTCTTTCTTCTGCTGCTGCTTTCTTTTTTGTAACTTCTACTTTTGGTAAACACCATTATTTTGTAAATGCATATCACCTTTAGAAAATCACTTTTCTGAAAAGATCCAAATAATGTTCCACTCCATTCTCTTCAATTAAGCACCTTGTACTTCTGCATTCTTTATTTTTTTTAAAAAAAAAACTATAGTTTAATCTCATATGGATAACTGTATTAATTTTTTGATCAAACTTGTATTTCTTTAAAATACAAAGAAATGGTTAGATTTATTTTGTAGTATCTCAAATTATTTTACAAAGATGCATCCTAGGAAGTTTGACATCCTAGATTTTCTTAGTTGTCTGTTTCCACTCCCACACCAAAATACATCCCCAATGTTGTCCACCTAGAGCGACTAAGGTCTTCATCAGAGAAATTAGCTATTGACTAGCTTTAGAAACACAAACAAAGGTCTCCAAAAACCTTATCTGATGGCTAGGTCTATAGCAATAGTAAGTAGTGACTGATGAAATCGCAACAAAATAACCATGAGTCTTTTAGTTCCCACTTGTATCCCAAGCGATACTCGGTGCACTCAATATACCAGACACTATGACAAGAAAAGAGTTCTAAAGACGATACTACATATACAATATCCATCTAGATACTAAACTCTCATATTTACAATTGACAACATTTAATGTCCAACCATAAGAAGATTAAGTCCATCATGCACCAAAACCCAAACTGAACTCATGGTTATGTCTCTGTGTAAGCAAAGCTCAAATAAGTGCTTAATATCAAATTGAGAGAAATCATTTGAAACATACCTTAAATAGAAATATATAACTGGCATAGCAAGGCATACACAACAACATTTCAATGATTGCAGGCAGTTGTTGGGAGAAGAGCTTTCTGGCCTAAGTGTCAAAGATCTACAAAATCTAGAGAACCAACTTGAAATGAGCTTACGTGGTATCCGAATGAAGAAGGTCTTGGTCATCTTTGCCTCATTCAATATTGATTTGCTGTCCTTTCTAACAATAGCCATTTTCAACGTATTAATTTTTTGCTTCTACAGGACCAACTTTTGATCGATGAAATTCAAGATCTAAACCGAAAGGTTGGAAAACACGTGTTTACCACATCTCCTCTTCTAAGTTTTAGGTGATGAATATCAACTGCTTAACATTTAACTGGTTCATAACAGGGGATCCTTATTCACGAAGAAAATATGGAACTATACAAGAAGGTAAACCTCATTCGTCAAGAAAACATGGAATTACAGAAGAAGGTACTGAATAAGAGAACGAATAGACTTGATACATCCATACAGAGACTTCTGTAATGAAATCCTTTCGACCATGGTAAATTATGTAAGTTGCAGGTATAGCACAAGCTAAGCATTAAATCTTGCATCTCAGGTTTATGCAACAAGGGGCGTAAATGGCATTGATAAAGGTCCAATTACTCCATATGGTTTTAATGCCACAGAGGATGTAAATATACCCATTCATCTCGAACTAAGCCAGCCACAATTGCAAACAGATGGAGCGCAAGCAGCAGCACCAAAGCCAGGGTAATTTTTCTTTCCTAAACTCAAACTGAATAATATTTTTTAATTACTAGTTTAATCATAGAATATTTCGCTGAATGTTGCAGCCGACTTCAATTGCATAGACAAGACGATGCACAAATCATGGGTTGTTCCTTGTGATCTTTTGTCAGTGTAGTTCTAAGGATCACCACAGCATGTTATTAATGATAACCTGTGGTGTACAAGGAAGATAAGGATCTACTTCCCAAAAATGGTGTAAAATAATCAGAATAACTAATTACTCTGTAAATCTGTGTTACTATAAAAAGGTGATGACTGCGCCAGGAATTTCAGTTTAAGAGCTTCAAACAGCAATCATTTGCCTATTTAGAAGTGTATTACCATGTTTTAAGTTAGTCATTAAGCCATATGATCAAGAAACTCCCAAGTTACATTGCAGGCATATGGGATTATCACTGCCTTAATGATGCTTACATTGAGAGGATTGATGCCTAGAGATGGACTGTATGCTGAAAACAAGTTTTTCACTTGTCACGTACCAAAAATCATGAGAATTATGCAACCACGACAATCTGCACAAACTATTTTATTCACCATTAGTGAAAGAATAAGGTGGAAAGGCATCCCTACTCTCCAGCCCAACAGAGTTATATACAAAGCAAGCTAAATCATTTTGCTGAAATTATAAAACCAACTCCATCTGAATTCAAGTTAGTAGGTTATACATAAGAAAATGTCGCGCCCTTCAAATGAACTTCCTTAAATGCTTGATTTACTCTCCCTTCTAGAATATGCTGATAAGGAGCAACACGGTCATGCAGCCATACCAATAAATCTCTCTCATGAATATATAAAACGATAACAGAAGCAGCAGATTTCTTCCTGCAGAATTTGCCTTACTATAAAGCATAAAAGAAGGGGCCTTCCTAGAAAACAATTTTTTTTATGTAACCACATGACCTGATTGAAATTCAAAAGAGAGGGGAGGCAAGGGTTTGAAGCATCTGGAGGGGGAGGAGGTTATCATTTTGACGAGAACCCCTGAACCATGCAGTAACTGATCAGTCCAATTCAATACGCCTCGAACCAGCTGGTTCGGCACGGTTCACTACACCTTGATGCAAAACATAGAAACGAACCATATAAAATTGGAATCCTGAACATAAAACATGGTGGTACACATAAATTTCAAGGGCACATGACTACTGGTGCTTATTTAGGAAGTGTGAAGCAAGCAACAAAAGACAATTACTATTACACAATAATGCCTCCTACCAGAAGGAAGATAAGAGGTCTGCACTGATAACTGGATAGAATGTTCATGAAATCTTGGATTTCTTGTAATAATGTCGGGTTGTGTGCCCAAAACAAAAACCATTTTGGCAAAGGTTCACACAACCAGTAAAGCAACAAAAGATAATGAATAATTTATAATAGCAGCAAATACTGTTTGAGCAACATAAGAGGAGAATACTAGCAAAGCATGTAATGATATCTTGCATTTCTTTCCATCTCAATAACACTAGTCCTTGCAATAAATACTGGTAGATGTGCCAATAAAAGCCTACTTCAACAAGAAAGTACCAGCAGTAGACATCTCTAAAGAGGATTCAACTGTAGTGCAACACTCTATCCATATCTCAAGCATCCACTCAAAGCTTGCTTCTGTACTGTATAGAAGATAAAAGTCTCTAAGAAGATGCAGTAACACAATCAATCACATCCCTAACACAATCAACATATGACTAGGCATGGAGATGTAGTGAAGGATGAGACAAAAGGACTTCAACAATGGTGCTACTGAAAAACAGAAGATGCAAACGACCATATAGAGTAATGATCATCCCTTTTTGTAACAAAAAACTAGAATGGAAAATGAACAACATAATTCTAAATACCCAGCGCTTCAACAAGCTAGAAGGCACTCCTAATCATGCAGTCTTATAAACTTTCGTCTGTCAAGTGAGCACAAGCAGTGATCTCAAAGGATTACTGACAAGAAAGCAGATATCCCTAAGCAAATTCAACATGAACAGGAGACAGCTCTTCAAGGAAATTAAGGTGGAAAAGAATAAGAGAAGGAATGAGGACAGAAGAAAACAAACATGGAAAAGTTCCAGTCCAGAACACTCAAAACTTCACTAAATACTTAACTCTCAGCAATCATCTCTACAACAAAAGGCCAATGTAAGATTGTTTCTGCAGTCAACAAGGAACTTTATAAACTAAACAAAGCATCAATTCTAACCATTGATAACAACCAATAATCCAATAATCCAAAATTTCATTTAATTACCAAAAAAACACAAAATCCAACTTTGTCCTTAGGTCCTTTCTCGATGGCAAAAATCATAATTTTAGGCATCTCTCATAAAAAGGCCAACTGAGCCATCAGTCTGATTCTTAAGAATATTAAGAAATTAGGATATAATTGATGCCAAATCTGACTATGTCTTGATGTATTCTCAACCTTAAATCTCTTGTAACTTTGATAGAGTTTTCATTTAAACCCCGAGTAGTTTGTATTGGTGATCTTCAACAGGACATTCTCATATTTATGACTTCCATCCACAAAATGTCCTTCAAATACAGGCCTACTCAAGGCCAAGCAAGAAAGGAAGTTGACCAAGATCATTCTCATCAAACTACCAATGAAGATATAATGCCTTCCAGTCTCACCTTAGGTAGAAAAGTGGATAAACATATCATTGTCATGCTTACTATAGAATAGTCCTTACCACAATAATCACCTAGATTGCCAAACAAGAACTGTAAACATGTTGAGGATGTAGAAGACCATAAGGAGGAAGCATATGAAAACTCGACTTGAACATTTATCATGAAGAGATTTATCACTTATATCTTGGTAATAAAAGATCTGGTTGCAGAGCTGCAACAACTATCCAGAACCACAAAAATAATCATCCAGGAAACAGGAGCAAAGTCTCATTAATCTATAACATAGTTCTCAGACCAAATATGAATTACCAATTCAAATATAGTTTAGTAGACCTATTTTGCAGGAGATAGGATTTCCCATGAGAAGGGAACAACATCACATGTCTCGGGGTGCAATAATGAACAAGTTTATTAGCCATATCATGGTACTGATGAGTAATCCCAGCTTGTGGATGACTACAAAAAAATAAAAATAAAAATAGGTGAAAGTTGGTATATGAGTCTCGAATCACGAGATAGTCATGCCCAGTAGGAGTTACCAGAGAGCTGGGGTCCTCAGCTGTAGAGAAAACAGAGAACCATGCAGTATTAATGGCATAAGTGTTCATAAACAGGTACATATGCAGTCTTAATACAATGGAAGATCAACAAGGAAACAGCACGTCAAAGCAATATAAGACTGATAACAATAGGAGAAAATAGGATCAGAAAGAGCATAATAAGATAGATCTACAAAGAAGGTATTCCCATGAGAAATATGCAAACAACAAATAGCAGCATATAACATGTGTACTCTTTAAGCAGGCTATAATATCTGAAAAAGCACAAATGGCTGATCAAAATCCAAACGTTATCCACTAAACATGAGGATGGACAAAATAGGTAAAGCAAAGAAAAAAAGAGAGGACATGGGTAGGAATTAGAAAAGAGATTCTAAGAAACAGAAGACTAAAGTGACATTCAAGGTGCAAACATCACATCACAAAAGAAAAACTTTGGGTTCAAAAGTTTAGACAGAAGCAGAGGGGAAGGGGAAAAAAAAAGACCAAATGACCATGAAACCTTTAGAGATTGATGGTTTTTATGCTTATTGCTACCAAACATACAGCTTTATGAAAGTCATGGGGAACCAGAAATATCAAATTTTTCATGCATCTAACACATTTGAAATTCATTATACAAGTGTATACAACTGATAAACAACATAAATACCACAATGTTTACTTCCGCATCTAGAAAGAATAGGTGGAGTCAGGACATTCATTTGAATGCATCAGATTAGCAGGTGGAGATACAAAACGATGCCACCAACATCACAAAGAAGGGTTGATTCATGAAGCAGTTTGCAGCCTAATAAAGATGCCACAAATATTATAATAAGAAAAACCATCATAAGTCAAAAATAAGATTCGCCATCTCGGTACTGGAGCCCGTACCGGTGCCACCCTAGCACAGTGTCGGTATTGTATGGTATAGGGCTTTTTTGGCGCACCAAGTGTTGGTACGCCCTGTACCATCCGGTTTGGACAGGTACGACGTACCTTGTCAACATATATCAGCTAACTTTTCCAAAGAATTATCTCCTAACATCAAAAATTCATTTTAAATAAGAAGGCAAAAAACCGCCAAAAAAAAAAAACAAAAATAAAAAAGAATTCCTCATACTGAAAAACTTAATTCACTTTTCCATGTCAAGTTGTGTTTATCTCGCATACATCAACAATAATCTGCTTTATACAGTTCTCGCTCTATGCCATCTGCTCAAAGCCATCCATAACTTTCTTAGTTGTACAAAGAGAGATTTGTGAACAACAATGTGCTTATCAATGTTAATATTTTTATGAAACTTTTCATTAGCTCACCCAAAAGAAAAAAAATAAGCAATTTCCATTAAATGATTCCTGGCATAAGTATTTGGCATCCCTCAACTTATTTTCGCCACGATAACATAAGAAACTAAAGTAATAATTTAAATAATAGTGCATATAGCTGCATGTGGTCAACCATGCTAAAGTTAATGAATGGTTCATTTTCATGGCATATATTTGAAAATGTTGACCATGAAATCAAATTTCCAGCTCACAATGTAGACACCAAACCAGTTGGTTTTTGAAAACATAATCATTGAGATAACAAAGTATTGAATCTTCATTTAGTAATCATACATTCTCATACATTTCAAATTGATCATATTATTCTATCAAATTAAAATTTCTGAATGGTTTTAGCAAGGTAACCTTGAACAATTTTCAACCATAGGCTTGAACCAAATTGAGAGGTACCATCGAGTGCCCTAGACATACTCTTTTACCAAAAAGTTCAAAGTTTTGACATTTGTAGGTCACGATAGAAATATTCCTGATTCTAATTATTGTATTTAATGGACTAGCATGTTAAGGCCTTCAAGGAAAATAGATGTACCATTGAATTTCTAGCAAGTTATGCAGTTGCCGCCTCGATGCTTGTTACGTCCACCTGCATTGACTGGTGAAAACAATCAATAGTTTAGTCCAAACGAAAGTATAGATTCAACTTGACAAATAATTACCATGCAAATAAAACTGTAAACTCCATTAAGTTCTTTATTGAATTTCTTGCAAGTTATGGCCAGTTGCCACCTTGACCAATAACCACCACTAATTCATGTACAGCTTAATTAATTTTTTTTTGACCATGTTTAGTTTCTGTGCATTAGACATGAGTGGTGGGAGTAACAATCTTCATAGAAGGTTTGGCAAGTAGACAACAATCTATTTGAGAACTGCCTGACTCAAGAACTTGGCTTCCTAGCTATCTAAAGGAAAATCGCCTCCACCAACTGCATGGCCTTGTCAGAATTTCCATCAGTGAGGATTGGGTTAAAGAGGGAAATTCCACCTTTATCTCTAGACACACTCCATGTCAGTAACGAGCTATGAAGCCTCCCCTATATCTAAGATGTTACATATTTTTATAAGGTCAACCACTCGATTTAATCCACTATGGTTGAATGGTCCTTGTTTTGATTAGAGTTGTTCTCCAACTTGTTTCTATAATTGGGGGTAAAAATATATCTGAACCTCCTAACATTTTGATAGTGATGTTCTCAACATATCAAATTGGCATAATGTTCTCACTGGATGAACCACCACAAAGGATCATGTCATCTTGTATCTAGATAAACAATCTTTTATTTCTACTAGCAATTTAGTAAAAGCATCAACACCTAGGTTAGAGACCCTTAAATGGAAATGATTAAGCATATTTCCCTTCGTCACTAGGAAATCAAAGCTAGTCATCTCAAATTTAGATTGAGGTTAGAATTAACTTCATTTGACTCCAAACTATGTCAAACATTGGATATCAGTGGTTGTTTGATACTAGTGGCCGAGCTGATAGCTTGAAGCTCTTGAAAAATTTAAAATCCAATTTCCAAAAGGATACCACTATTTAGTGCATTTTTGCCAAGCCGTATATTCAACATACTTCTCAAATTCACAATACCACAATGCTCTGAGATCTTCAATAGGGTCATTCATGGTTACATAAAATGGGGCAAATAGAATAGTGAAAGCCTCGCATCTAAAGATTAAAAGTGTCCAAAAGATGGACGTTAACTCAAATTACCGCTTCTAATTGCAGTGTCTTCTTGTATATTGCACGGCTGACATGTCCAATGCATCAATGTCTAGATATTAGGCATCAAATAGGGGTTTCACTACAACCAATCCCCTCTATTAAGCATCAAATAGGGTTTCACTACAACCAATCCCCTCTATTCCTTTATGATCAAATGCTATCGCCTTTCATCCAACAATTCCAATTTGACATTGTTTACAAAAGACATTTATGAAGGACTGGATTACAAAATATTAGAAATTTAAAATCCAATTCAACTTTAACTCAAAGCCTGCTTTCACTCTTTGAGGATACAAGGACAAGATAACTGTGTTAGAGGAATCAAATGTTACTAGGTCACAATTACAATTTCCTATTTAAATATATTATTTAGAAAGGAATCTAATTTGAAGCAAGCAAAAATGCTTTGAAAAAACAATCAAGCAAATTTTTTTGTCATGCAACAAATGCAAAGGTCTGCTATTTCAGGCCAATGTTCATGCATGACAGTTGCTAGCAAGTAAGACAAAGCCAAGATTTAACTATGCTTGGAATCCAAGAAGCCCTCGTCCTACCACACAAATAGAGGTAGAAAGATTGGTTGCAATAGTGAGATAACAACCAAGAACAACTTCCTTTAATAGCAATCTCATGAAAGTTCAGGTAGATTTCTCTTCCTATAAAGATTAAAGTAAAAACAATCACACAAGCAAAACAACAATAAAGTCAAGGATAATAATATATAGCAATTAAAGGTTAAGTTATACCAACAAGGATGAAGGTCTTGCACATCCTCTGTGCTATCAACACTCAACCTCACATTGTTAGTCTTCGTGGGACTTCAGTTAAAGACTTTGCCCCTCACCAAGTTTCCTTCCACAGACTACCATTCTGAGTTGTCTCACAATGACACACCACACACAAGAATAGAAGAGAACTTGAATAAGATTGATTGTATGAGAAAAGATGAGTAATTGGGTTATTCATGGATGCATATAATGATTCCTAGTCCCTTAAAATTATATAGTTTGACTAATTCATGTTGAATTCAAATGACAACCAAATCAGATTCAAAACAAATAACAATTCACTACCATCTTCAATTTGTAGATCTACGCATCATTCAATCTGAGCTATAAATTGAAATGGAACAAGCTTCAACATTCAAAAAATGGCTCTATTTTAAGATTGGCATGCCAAGCATGAGAACATATTGTTTGATTGAACGTCTATAATCTATTATGGTATCTCTATCAAGGTTTAATGAATATAATGAGAACATCCATTTTCAAAGCATAAGGCCAACACATCATATAACCTAACAATTGATATTGTGAGTCATCCCTTTCTTAAATCCAAGACTTGCATGAGATATGATACGAGAAATTGCCCTTATATTAGACCAACATTGTCATATTAGATGAGTTTCTGAGGTTTTTATCATGATTAATTAATTATGATTTTTTTTTTCAAAAGAAAAGCTATTGAACCATGTCTCATTTCCACACAGTTGCTTCTTAGATTCGTGTATCTTTCTTCAAAGTTTTATTACATAAGTGTTTCTGAATTCAGTTTATGCACCATTTTTAAATTCATTTCTCATTCCACCAAGCAAGGATTCAAAATAATAGTAGCTCTGGCTGGTCCAAGAGTAAGATGCCTAAGTTAACGATGAAGGTAGACTAGATTCTTCCCACTGTGTTGAGGCACCTTCTGAGAAGAGTATGATGTTTCCTATTTTTGACATGTCAATTTCCGTCTACCTCATAAATAATATATCAGAATTTGACACCATCAAAGTTATTCAGTTATATCATAGGCAATTAATGTGTCTCTTCTATCTCAGTATAACCAACAAAATATTTGGTGTTTCACAGTAGAACAATTTGAAATGAAATCTTTTAAACATATACCTTCTTGATTAACCTTGCTTAGTTCTGTCGACTGACCATGATTATTAGACACAAAAGATTGATAAATCTGCCAGTTTTTCAAGTTCAGACACAACAACATATAGAAATATTGAAATATATAACTAGTTGTACCTAATTCACTTGAGCCTTTACACATTTTATGGATTAGCCAAATTAGAGCTGATCATGGGCTGGTCCTCGATCTAAACTCTATTCATTTTTAATCGGGCTTCGGCTAAGCTTATGTAAAATTTGATATTTCTTGTGTCCAAGCCCGGTCCATGATCAGCTCTAGCCAAAACATGTATAACATACTAATTTAGATCTAATTCACCATTGAACCTTGACTCATTTTATAGATTAGGCAAAACATACATAATGGAGGATTACTGACCATAACTTATCCTTTTGAATGTGTAGACAAGAAATTATCCTTATCCCTCAGGATGGAAGGCATTACTGGCCTCCTCCTCCTCCTCCATCACTTACAAAAAACTGCATTACAAATTGATTTATCTTTGCTCCCCATCTTGACAAAATATGTGTTTTAAAGTTGTCATTGCGCCGTACTATGCATGATGAATGTTAGATACAAATCCAAATTTTAGGCCAACATGGTTAGTACGTTAAGATTTTGCTAGCTGTGGTCAACAAGATCCTAAATGTGCATCTCTTGCTGTAATATTCTTGCTTCAATGTGAGTACATCTATAAAATAATGAAACAGAAATTTTATCCAAACAACAATTGCCAGGAGTTACTCAGCAATCTGACAATAGCCATGCTACTACTAAGTGTTAGTAAAAGGGGTTACCCACCAATTTTAGTGTGTGAACATGACTATTGAGTGTGACATTGACATGCAATGATGTCATGCATGTAACCTATGGACGGTTATGTATGAAATGAACAAATAAATTTAGTGTTGCTTTAGAGAACATTACAAGAAGAGTGTCCGACAGTACATGTCCTAAGAAAAAGGCAATATCTAATCTAAAAGGTTTGGCTTTCTAAATCAAGGTATGACCCATCAAAGTCCAAATATGTTTACAACTAGCTCTCAAAGTGGCAATAGTTTTCTATGAGGTCATCTTTAATTAATCCATACAGCCAAGTCTTAAAATCACTCCATAACAGTACTGGTAACTGATACTCACTAAAACTTGCATGCTTAAGTAAAATCAGGTTTCAAAGTAAATTTAATTAAAGCAAAAAATAAGCACATGGAACTACCCACTCAATGAAATTTATGCCAATATACTAGCTCACAAAAGCCAATCTATGGCTAAAGAATTCTATCAAGAACACAGCAATCAGCCCATAATACATCTATTAATGTACTCTAGTTGGTTGCTCAACATTGTGGTGCACAGATAACACTAATAGTATTAGATTAACAACAGATAAAGCAAAAGAATTTTTTGTGCGTGCGTGTAACACACACACAGAGAGAGAGAAAGTAGTAATATAGGGGTTGAAGGAGATTAGCTTGTCACGGAATTGGAAACTCTTCAAAGGGTAACATGACGGAATTGGTTGATCCTATATACATGCAAGAGGGATAAAAGAAGAAGAAATAAAGAAAGCAAGTTCAGCCATTATTCCTTTCGAGAGGGGAAAAGGGGGTTGATGCATTAACTCAAGCCACACCAAAATCACAACCAAAGAAGCGAACGAGAATAAATCAAATCAATAACAACGAAACACATAACATATTCAAGAACCGAATTTTAATCTCGCACTAGCACATCTGAAGTCAACATATATATGAAATCCTCTTTACCTGAGATCCCCTCCCGAGGCTAAAGACTTCCACCCTCAGATCCTCTCGATAACTCTCCCTCTCCCTCTCTCTCTCTCTCTTCCATTTCTCAGACTCAAACTGATCGACCCTCCGGCCACAATCCGACAGCAAATTCACGCATAACCGCGACAACCGATCCAACAAGAAGCGAAAGCCAGAGCAACGACGTATCAAACGTTCTACAAGAATGCCGAGAGAGAGAGAGATTGGATCCAAAAACCGGAAGAGAATGGAGAGGGAAAGCCGAAGGGACGCCAAAATATCTCGGGGGTCATGTGCTCCCAAGGGTATAAATAAATGGAGGAGAGCAGCGGTCGATCTCCATCCACATCGCCGCCTCTATTTCTTTATAACCCTCGAAAGTTTTGAAACGGAAATGGTGCACACTTCAAGGTATTTTATCCACGGAATCGATAAAGTGTTACCCAGGAGCGATGCAGGGTGACAGCTGGTGTACTGGATGCCTTCCACGTGGTCCATCTCCCGAGGGAGGGGATCGAGCTGTGGGAAAATATCTGGGCGATGCCATGATGATGGAGGGTTCCTGCGGAGTATTATAATCGAGGTGGAGAAGCGGACCCGGTGCGCTCGTTTCGCTGCTTTATTGAATACGTGTTGGCCGTTGAACAGGTAGTAACGCGTGCCCCCACTGCGCGCTTTCCACCTGGCAAGCGGGGCCCGATTTCGTATGGTACGTGCCAACTTGCTTCGTCGACACGTGGGTGTTGTCGGCGAGTGGGAATGTAGGTTAAAAAATACCATTAGATACGCTTATCCCTCTATCCGTACGATTGGGGGATGGTTGGATTCTTTTAAGGCGACTGTGGTCCCCTGCCTTTCCTCAACGGGCATCACGGAGCGAACGAATCGATACTAAATTCGCACTTGCAAGGGAAATATTCACTTTTGGCCTAGGTGCATTGCACCTAATGCTAGAGATTGCAAGTGCGAGTCAAGAAATCGATGCTAAATTCGGACTCGCAGAAAAAGCTGGATTGCACGTGCTTGCAAGGGAAAGTTTCACTTTTGGACTAGGTGCATGGTATCTAATGCTTGCAAGTGCGAGTCATATTTACTGCGAGGCAAAATTCAGACTCGCATAAAAGTTTGATTGCATGTGCGAGACATATTTACTGTGAGGGAAGTAGTAGAATAGGTTATATTATGAATGGGTGATGCTGTCTTGTTATTCTTTTTTTGAAATATTTTATTTTCTGATTTTTAGAATAGAAATATATTCATACTAGATTTGTGTAAGTCAACCGTTTTAACAAAAAAAAAAAAAACTGATTTAATTAAGTCTTAATTTCACACTAGTTAGGTTGGCTATATCAATTTTTTTCTTTCATTCTAATAGATTTGAGGACCATAAGTAAAATTATGTTTGCATCGATTATAAATAGCTGCTTCGTTTTATAGGTTGTTTGGTTTCATGCAGATGCATTAAGATCAAGTTACTTGCAACTGAAGGTCAGTACTAGACATGTTATAACCTAATCTTATAGTAAAACAATCCAAAGTAATTATTTAGTAAAAGAAACCTAATTTTTAAGTGAAGAAATTAAATTGAGGTACATACCGAGGAGTAATCTTTGGTCTTAACATCATTGTAAATGTCACCAAACACATGCTATATCTAATTGATATTGTGATCAGACCCTGCATGTGATGTGAAAGAAAATAGTTCTTATATCTGAAAAAACAAAACAAAGAAGTAAATTAATCCAATTGGGAAGTTAAAAATTCAAATCAAGGTGCATGCTGAGAATGACAATCTTAGGTCTGCTGCATAAGATTTTATTAATGCTCTGTTCTTCACTTGTCAATTGTTAAGTCTTGTTCCTAAGAAAATTGAAATTAAGATTGAATCATCCATGTCATATGAAAGCAATTAGTCATTTTTTAGTAAAATTAATCCAGTCATTTTTCGGTGAAAGAAATATAATTTTGAAGTTAACTACTTAAATCGAGGTAAATGCTGATTACTACCATCTTGGACCACCATCTTCTTTGGTAAACTACAGAGGCATCCTTCCAATTTGGGTCGAATATATTTAGGTCCCAAAAGTTAAAAAAAGTGTCGATTAAATTTTCTAGAGCTTCAAAATTATTATAATGTAGCCCAATCATCTGCTTAAAACTGTAAAGGTTAAAAGTGAAATGATTAAAATACCGTTAATTTTTGTTGAGGGTTACCAATCGGAAGGAAGCCATGGAGCACGACCGTACTAAAAGAGGGGGCACTCATCAGAATCCATGATGTCACAAGCACCAACCAAAGACCAGCCCAAACCAAAACATCACTCCCTTCCAACTCTCCCCAGCTCCCTTCTTCCATTCCCCATCAATCCTTCCCCTTCCCTCTTCTCCCATTCGATACCCCTCTCTCCCAAATTAATGCCTCAAAATTTTCATTGTACAACTCTAGTAGAGAACATTACACAGATAGCTATTAGAGAGAGAAGCTCTGGCGTTTCTTTTGGCAGTGGGGGAGTGGGGGAGGAAGGGAGCATTAGAAGGACTTGGGGAGGAATCTTGATCAATGAACCGGTCTCTGTTGTACCCCAGATCCAGAACATGACGTGCCAACATTACTTTTAGCTTTCAAATCCATTACAATAAAATATAATAATTAAATATCTAATTTCATCATCCATTAAATAAAATTAATATTAGTTCAGAGCATCTAAATCCTACATCAATACCCAAACCCATCACCTTCAACATTCAAAAAATCATTAGCTACAAATTTATGGTCAATACTAAAATTCTTCTACAAAATTGTCAAGCTTGTTAGCACGAACTCTAAGCCTGGACCAACCTTCGTCTCTGCTGATCCTATTTGCTTGGAGAGAAAAAAAATAGAGGTATATGAGCGACACTACCTTACTGGATTAAGCATAAGTTTTTATGCTAATGCATCATTTAAGAAAAATAACAGATATTCTAAAACAAGTATTTGATAATGCAATATATTAAAAAGAGGTTATAAAGTAAATCATGCATGAACAAATCATCCATCTTTCATAAACACAGTGCCAAGTTTATACTGCAATTAAATTTATAAATCGTTCTTTATGTCATGTACTTCTATCATTGATCAAAATATTGCTCATAGATATTTGTGCTATAGTCACTATAATCGTGACAGGGTCATTTTCGTAATCGACAAAATATTATAGTTTATATTCGTTACCAATTTTAACCCGTTGGCAAAGGGTCGTTTTCATTAGATGCTAGCTCCAGGATGTCAATTGACCCCTATTTATAGAGGCGGTCATAGCAATCTGAGAGCCTTTAGAAAGCTCTTATTTTTTTCTTAAAACATACACATAAATAGGTAAAAAACACTAATGGCATGATCAGATTTATATTTCATAACAATCTATTTTCATCAAAATATTCATGAAACTATTTTTCATAATAAAACTGATTTTCATAATATATATGCTGATCTATAATTTTTTAGAAAAATATGATATTTCCATAAGCAAAATTTATGCATAGAAAATATGATCATTTGAAAACTAATAAGGAGTGCAAGATCTACTTACCTCTCGTCTTAAATCGTCAAACTTCACTAGGCCTTCATCATTAGTGGGTTCCATGGACCTTGACAAGGTTAGGTGATTGGTCGAGTAGGCGACCCTAGGCACCTAGGCAGTTCAAGGCCTTTTTTTAGGGATTAACTTGAGTTCGCAGATCAGGTCGACATGACCCAACTCTGAGTTTCTTGAACATTCTAGAGAGAGAAAGCAGAGAGAGAAGTGGAGAGAGAAGAGAGAAATTAGAGAGAGGAAGTGGAGAGAACAAGGGAAGAGGGAACTGTGAGGCTCTTAACTATTGAGCGGATTTATGTTGACTCAAAAATCCAACCTTGATACTTCAGATTCTCCAGAGAATTCTGCTGTAAAGGCCAATTAGTGGCGGGATCTATGACCTCCCCACAGGTCTGCATTTTCGAAAAAAAATCTAAAACAATCTGGTTGAAGGGCATTCAAGAGTGCACAATGTCATCAAATGTTTGCATAGTCCTTTTATTGAAAGGGAAATGATGTTTTTAACCATATCTCTGAATGTAATGTTTGTCAAAGAAATAGACAAGAAACTGTGGCTTCTCTAGGATTTCTAGAGCCATGTGCCAATACCAACCAAGATATGGATACAATAAAATTTTTTGTACACTAAATTTAAAGGCAACCTGCTTCAGTAAAGGATTTATGATAGTCGATTGTTGGCATAAACGCATCCATTTCATGCCATTTGCCCAACCTTGCAGAGCTATAGGTGTTGCACATACATTCCTTGATGAAAACAGATAAAATAACAAGAAGTTTTAGCATCAATATTTTTCTTGAGCAAAAGAGTATTCACTTCCTGCATCTTCATCTAGACTCAAACCAAGCAATCTCGATAAAAAAAATTTACATGCAAAACTAGATAACTAAATAAAACTACCACCTACTAATATAATACAAGAAAGAATAAGAAATAAGCATAATGCTTGTGTTGGTGTCGAGTGTTGTTCTTGATAGAAAGATGGTGTCTGGGTTCTTGCATTGGTGGTAGTAGTCGAGGTTGTAGTCCTGCTGTTTGCTATGGAGGTGGAGACAAAGGTAGAAGCAAAGTTGGAGGCATTGGTCGTGCCCGTTGAGGATTCACCCAAGGCGAGGTTGGAACCTCGGGATCCATAAGCTCTTCTCTGGTACCTGGACCCAAGGATGCCAGGCCGGATGGGCTCTTCTAATGTGCTTCGCCTTTTGGACAGAATCACCACCACCCGCTTCATGTCAGGCCTCAGCTTGCGATCAGCCTGAGTGCAAAGGAGCCCTATGTGCACACACATTGCTACTTGTTCTGGAACTGCAGTGGATCTCAGTGCAGGATCCATCATCTCCAGGCTCTGTCCTTTCTTGTAGAGCTTCCAAGCCTGAGATAGTTCCAATGCACCACTTAAAACATAAAGTAAAGGCAACACTATCAATACATAAATGGCAGCCACAAAAGACAGATGGCGAGAGAAATTTGGATACAATACACAAGAATTCATATTGTTCGGGTCAAAATTTTGGATATATCCATGTCATTGTTTGTTGTCAACTGAAGTTTGAACTTGGTGACAAAACATGCTAGCTATATCATTTTTAGTTGTTGGAGTAAACGACTCCACATCAATATTTGGGTTTAAGGTCGGCCGAACCGGACCGAACCGCTCAGTTTAGCCCAAACCAAGCTGACTCGGTGAGGGACCAGGTCGGTTCGCCTATTAAAATTAGGACCGGCTTGAATCAATCGAAAAAGGCCGAACTAGACCGAATCGGCCAGTTCCGTCCAAAGTCAGCTTCTTTGGACGGTTCGGAATTGGGCCCCCTCCCTCTCTCCTTCTTTTGTTAAAAGAAAATGTTGGGAAGGCTTGAGGCCTTCCAACATTTATTCTTTGTAATGTTTAGAGGTCTCCTAACTCCTCATTTCCTCAATTTGCAGAATTATATTGATTCAGTGTGATTGAAGGAAGATCCAAGTCTAAATAAGGTGTGCTTCTTGTCCCCTATCTCATTCCCTTTATTTCTTTTGTTGGGCTCCAAAATATAGGTATAAATGCCAAAAGAAATAATTTATACGAATTAACACAAGAATCGGTAGCGATTTTAAAAGAAACTATCGAGCTCCACAATAGCACCTATCATCTCTATGCAAATTCTGACCTTAGCTTTTCGTCTTGATTAGTAATGTAATTTTAGATATTTATAAGGGTAGACATTAAAAAAAATATGACGATACAAATAACTAGTAAATTGGTTAGGGTATCCACTTTAAACAAATTGAAATATTTATAAGCGTAAACACAAAAACCTCTAGAATTTATGTTCAGCACAATCTCTTTGGAAGGCTTTGCCATGATCATGTTGTTCTTTTCAATAGGTTGTCATCTTATGATATTACATGATTTCAAGATATTTATGTAAACATAGCATGTTTAGAACTTTATGCGATGTTATGTCTCTTGTTTATCATCAGATAAAACATGAAAGCCCGAATAGTGATTTTGATTATATAAGAAAGAGAGATGAAAATTGATTCTGATTTTTTTGCTATGCAATGAACCTATCAATTAGATTATGTCAGGTTTCATTATCTCCTAAAAAATGTAGTTTCATGCCCTTATATAATTAAATTAGAGAATGAAGAGGCAAACCTGAATAATGTAATTGAGAGGTCTCCATGATCATTATTTATAATAAAGGCCAGTAGCATGGGCTTCTTAAAATGATAGTATAACAAGATCCAAATTTTGCAATTAGAATGTTGTATCCTATATGTATGAAGCCGTCCTTCTAAATCACACAAGTAAACTTTCAAGAGGTAAATCCTACAGTAAATCAGCTTGGTTAATTAGAAGATTCTCGTTTAATCTCCTATATTTAATTTCAGCTTCCAAAGGGCACACTACAAGAAATGAAGGTTTTCCGACCGTGATCCGCCGATGTTATAAAGAAGCATTGCTAATTTAGTCACCATGCCAAATTTTGCCGACGTGAGTGAGTAGCATTGGTATATTGTGGCGCTTAAAAGTGTTGGGAGTAGGAAGAGAGCTACGACGACACTTATAAACATCGTCAGAAGCCTAAGCTAATACGATACTTGCTAAAAGCATCGTGGGAAGCCTAGGCTAAGATGACGCTTTCATCGTCAGAAGTGGGGGAGGGTAAGGTCTGACGGCCCTTATAAGCATTGTCGGAAACCTAAGCTAAAACGACGCTTTAGAAAGCATCGTCGGAAGCCTTAATGCATTAAGATGATGCTTATAAGCGTTGTTTTAGACTGCACTAGATGATACTTATAAGTGTCGTTGGAGGCCTAATCGCCTCCCAATAATCCCTAACCCCTTCCAACCCAACTGCTATCATCCCCATTTTCACCCCCTCCAATCGGGGTGTATGCCTCAAGAGGCGGCGGCAGAGGTGGTGCTCCAAAAGGAGGCCCCCGACGAGGTTTGTGTCGAGTATGATGGCTCTCTCCATAGTTTTAGCCCGAAGATCTTTGATACTATGATGGCTCTTCAGATCTCTCTCTCTCTCTTCTTCTCCTGCTCCCTGATGCTCTCCTTCTCCTTCTCCTTCTCCTCCTCTTCCTCCTTCATCTTTGTCTCTTTGTCTCAACCCGGCTTTCAAATGGGCCAACCGGAGAGCTACGGGAGTGGCTGCCTTGGGGTTGTCGAAGGGCGCTGCCAGGCAAGGGGGCACTGATGGTGAGTTTGTTGAGCCTGGAGACGGTGGCGTCGGCCGTCAGGTAGGTGACTGATGTCAACAAGGACACCTTCTTGCCCCTTGTGAAGGCTGCTGGCACCAAGATCGTCATTCTTGACATGCATACCCTATGGAGGATCCCCTTTGTTGTTCCTCTTCTCGATCCTTTTTAGCTTTTAGACGAAAGGGTGTATGCGGTTACCACCTTGACTCTGTATTTCAACGGATTACCATGCTATGTATATTCTCTAACATTGATATAGTCATCTGGATTGATCCCCTAGTGAAAGGTTTTCTCTAAATAAGAGTATTTTCTCTGATGCTTGTGATTAGAATTAAATGAATTTGAACCCTTAGCAGAACCTAAATAATACCTTTCAGCTAGCCTTTTTGGGTGAGATCCTGAGTTGTTACAATCTTCTTGAAAGCTCGAAAAACTGTAGTGTTTTATGGTGCTATCAAACATTAAAAATGAAGATTAAGTGTTTTATAGTCACATATATTTGTTGCTTTTAGAAAAGAGTGAAAATAGAATCAAAAAACAACAAAAGTTTTGTGCAAGTTCTATCTTCAACATCAATCTCTATGCTGTATTTCACTAATTTGCATAGAAACAAAAATATAAAAA